>NC_056733.1:426744083-426896583 GCF_019279795.1 Protopterus annectens | reverse complement strand
GACAAACCCAAAATCATATAGACCCTTAAGTCTACTTTCATGTTGTGGAAAAATAATGGAGAAGGTAATATTGGATAAGTTATTGTCAGAACTGGATAGGTTGGGACTTGAAACCATATATCAGCATGCATATGTTGAAAGTAGATCTATTACCACCTGTAACATGATGTTCTGTAACAATATAATAACAGCTATGAATGAAAAATTGTGCTGTGATATGATTTATATAGATTTAACTTCAGCATTTGACAGGGTCATGCGCAAAACACTGATCAATAAATTAGTACAACTAGGTATTGATGTACTGTTGATAAGATGGATAGCTGCATGGCTTATAAATAGGACATGGCAAGTATCACACACCAAGTGGGCAGGTGAAATCCTTGGTTACAGTCAGGGTGTCCCACAGGGCTCTGTACTAGGCTCTTACTTGTTTAGATTGTATCTTTCAGACCTTACTCATCTGAGGTGTTCTACAGTCTATATGCTGACGACCTGAAATTAGGTAAACTGATTGCAAGTGTTACAGATAGGGCATGTCTGCAAAATAATTTGACTAAATTGACATTTTGGGCACAGGAGAATAATATGTTGATAAATACATCAAAAACTAAGCATATGAGATTTGGGAGACATAAACTGAAAGGTGAATATTTAATACAGCACACAGTGATTGAAACTGTAGACTCATTTAAGGACTTGGGTATATGGGTAGATTCAGCTATGAGTTTTTCTGATCATATCAACCAATTAGCTAATGATAGTTATAGAACTATAGGTTGTATAAAAAGATTTATGAAGTCTAGGAAATCAAACATAATGAAGTCATTGTTTGTTAGTTACATTAGACCCAAACTTGAGTATGGAATAACAATATGGAAACCCTATATGAAAACAAGCATGAATCATAGCTCTCAACCTTCCATCTCCAAAATGAGGAACACTAGCCCTCATAATGTGGAACAAATGGGCAAAATGTGGAACACATACAAATGGCTTACTAACAACTTCAACTAGGAAGGTCATAGGATGGCTAAAAATATGCTGGTTTTACTTATAAGAAGAATCTTTTAAATTATTTAATTTCATTCATTTCAATTACAATGGAATTCAAAACAAAAAACTTCCTATGTGTGACAGAATCTTTCAATGTGGATCTTTTGAACTTTTGAGGAACTTGAACTTTTACCCCATTAAGACCCCCCAAATGAATGGATGCCTCGTAATGAGAGGTATGGCATGAATAAACTGGAAAGAGTACAGCAGAAATATACTAAGGGCATCCATGGATGTGAAAATCTAAATTATTATGAAATGCAATTACCCCAATCAACACATTTTACAATTAATTAAACTAGAAATTTCATTCCTCCATTTAAAATCCATGAGTAAGCATTAAAAAAATAATAAATAAATATATATATATATATATATATATATATATATATATATATATATATATATATATACACACACACACACATATACATATTTTTCTATTATTGTTCTCCAGGCTATACATTTGAAGATACACTTTTTAAAGAAAAATATTTGCATATTGAAAATAGATACTTACAAATGTAAACATTCTCTTTATATAATTATTGACCATAAAATGAAAAGGAAAGAAAACATTCCTGTTCAAATCACTTCTGCCTTTAAATGTAATAAACTACTTAATGAAATTATGTCATTGATTCCAGGGAAAACTGTAGTGTTTAGTAAAACCTGCCAGTATGTTTCCCTGTACTCCAAAAAGCAGGGACAGTTACCTCCTCTCTCTTGTCTGCCCACCTTTTCCAACACACAAAAAAGAAACTTCCTAAAATCCTTACACCCTATACTGTGTCTATATAGGGCAATGTTTTTATCCTGTCTCTTTATTGCGTACACATGCTGATATATTCTCTTTTTTAGTTTGCTCTCCGTTTTTCCTATGTATTATGCACAGCAAGGCTGGCACAGGGCTACATACACTACTCCTTTTGTGTTGCAATTATAGTTACCTGCTACTGAGATTGTTATTTTATATCCTTCAATCACTATACTAGTTGTTTCATATATGAACCTACACTCCCTGCATCAGTTACATTTCCTCATGCATCCAAGTGAAATCCTGTCTTTATCCTTTTTTCTTGATATTGAATCCCCTTCTGAATACTATTTTTGCTTTATTACCTACTTTTTCTGTAAGTCCAAATGCTCCAAAAACACAATTCCATTTTTTTCCACTATTTTTCTTACATCTGAAACTATCCTGGTCATATGTTAATATACAACAACAACTGGTACCACCTTCTGGTTTGTTTGTCCCTATCAGGCTCTCTGGAGTTTTCTGTAAAGGAGGGTAACTCTCATTCCTTCTACTTGCTACATATTTTCTTGAACCATTAACTCACCTTTGGGATACCCTCTTACTCTCAACATGCCCTTCAATTCTTCTAACTGTTCTTGGAACTTTTTGTCATCTGTTGTCAGTCTAGATGTTCTAATCATTTGGCCCTTAGCCAAATTCCTTTTTTGTCAAAAGGGTTGGTGACTTTCAAAACGTAAGAACCCATTTGAGTAAGTGGGTTTCCTGTAAATACAGGATTCATAGCATCTCTTCCCTCTGTTTTTGTATAGGTAAATGTCCAAATAATTACCTGCCTGTTTTTTTTGGAAGAGAGTTACCCTGTGTTAGTATATTAACATCTTGTCAATTGTCTCTGTTTAAAATTCTTTAATTGTCCATGATTTAACTTTGTAACTGTGGAGCTTTTCTCCCTGGGCCTCTGCTGCAATTGGGTTTTTGACCCAGGCAGACTTTTCTGGTCACCAAATGTCAATACATAAATAAATAAATGATTGTGCTGCATCCTGATCTGAATCCAAACATCTCCCATCTTACTCTGTAATGATCTGCATATCCATTTATCAGTAACCCTCTCCAGAACTTATGTGACAGGGGTTTTATACTTCTCTACAGCCCACAGTTTTGGATGTCCCCTTTGCTCTTATTCACTGGCACAAGTATGCTTATTCTCCAGTCATCTTACCTTTCTTTCCATGCTGTTATGAGTACCCTCAGGGGTAATTTCTCCCCTATCTCACCCAGAATCTTTATCATATCTGCTGTAACCCTGTTTCATTTTTCATAGTGTTATTCTTACTTCTTCTAGGGTGGTGCCTCTTCTTCTCTCATTGTAGGCTGTGTCTGGAGCAGTACAGCTTCTGTGGTGCTTTCTTCATTTAGAAGTTGCTGGAAGTATTCCTTCCATCTACCTTTGATGGCCTGTGAGCTGATGAGCAGGTTATTGCTGGCATCCTTTATGAAGGGTGTCTGACTATCTTCTTTATCTTTCTGTCTTTGCCTTGCAACCTGATATAGTTTCTTTGTGCCACCTACTGAGTCACATTCCAGAAGCTGGTAGAGTGCTTCCAGTGCCCTTTTCTTTGCTATTGCAACTCCTTTCTTAGCTTCTTTTTAGCCACCCAGTATTCCTTCCTAACCTGTCCATATTTTATATCTCCCAGTTTTTCCTGCACTCTATTGTTTTAAAGTGGAAAGCCTCTGGTAGATTCCGAAAATCATATCTATAGCTTTGCTGGTATTATGTAGAAGCCTCTTGGAGTTGAGTAAGTTGTTTAGAACTAGGCTATAACTTTGCAGTAAAGTCTGGATGTCTTTCTGATTGGAGCTAGATGTGTAAATGACCATGTCACCTGTGTGTAGTAGTTCTAGAATAACGTGTAGATCCAGTGAATGTTTATTAATAAAGAAAGATGATAGCAGAGGTGCAAGCATTGATTCGAGGGGCATGCCATATTTTATAGATGGTATTATTGAGAGAGATAAGTCTATTTTTACCTTAAAATATCTGTTGGTGAGAAAGTTCTTTAACAAGGTAGTAACCTGCAAGCCGATGCTTATGTCAGCAAGGTGGTAGAATAGTATTGAATGATCGACAAGGTTGAAAGCTCAAGCAAGATCAATGAACAGGGCCCCAGTAATGTTGCTTTTATCCATATTTTGTTGAACATGTATAAAAATTCAGAGGGCAGTCATGGTGCTTCTGCCTGGCCAGAATCCATGCCGCTTATTGGAGAGGAGGTGGTATTACTAAAGGTAGGAGGTGGGCTAATTGCATACAAGTTGTTCAAGAGTGTTTTCCAGGGATTAATAAGATAGAAATAGGATGGAAGTGAGCTGTAGAGATGGGTTTTACTTGTTTTGGAACAGGTGTGACTAGGACAGCTTTCCATGTGGAGGCATGATGTTCAAAGCAAGACAGAGATTGTAAATGTGACATAGTTGGCTAGAGATGTATTCTTTGTAGTTTTAGATAAACCAGGTGCAAAGATTACTGACCCTTTTAGTGGGATTTGTTCTGAAAGTTTTATTATGTCTTTGATTGAAATTGTATTTTTTATTTATTTTATTTTATGTATCCTTTATTGACTGGGACTAGGCTAGTTGCCTGTTTTCAAGGAAGACCAATGGTCATGTCAGGGGACCCTGCAGTATTTTTTACAAGGGGGGGTGTGCAAACCCAGAGCTACATGCATACACACACACACACACACACACACACACACACACACACACACACACACACACACACACACACACCCATGCAGCCATTCAAGTGTCCCATTACTTGACTATTTCTCCCCAGTTGCCAAAAACACAGTTCAAAACTTTTTGTGCATACTGTTTTATGCTTTACTTATACAATGATTACAGATATCTGGATTTAATTTACAACTTTTATTTCAAATTTTATAGCACTAACACTGATAGACATTTGCTAAATCTAAACAAAGCAATTGTCTTACAAAACTCACATTCACTGAAACAGCATTGAAACACACATTCAAAGAAAATGCATGTGGGCAGTGGCAGGTAATGTTTACCTTTGGGCTGTTTTCAAATCACAGGCCCCTTGCACACATTTTTAGAACCATGCAAAAGTTCTTTGATTCACATTCTTGATTATTAATCATAATATATAATAATTGAATTATATCCCTTGTATAATACAGCACCACTTGTTAGAATGTGTTTTAAATTTATAGTTTTGAACATTTTTCCAGTAAGCAATGAAATAAAACATATGAACCGATAATGACAAACTGCCCAATTCAGAACATTTCAACCATAAAAGGCCACTCAAACTTCTATCCTTACAATTCACCAATATCAGTCAATATGCACAATCTCTGCAGAAGTAAAAGTCATCTGAATAATTCCACATTAAAGAGATCTGAAACTAATGAAGAGGTTGTTGCTAGAAAATAACCTTATATTTCATTGTTTCATCTACAAATTCAGTGCCTGCTGCCCTTAAAGAATAATTTGCCTGTGTTACATTAAAAAATGCTAAACTAGTATATTACAATAGGGAATGGGTGGCAAGCTGAAAAACAGGTTTATAGTTACTAGGCATCTCATCCAAAGGAGGACATACGCATGACTGCAGCACCTCATCCCCTTAAAATACAAATCTACATAATGTAGGAGTAGAACCTTTTGCCCTCTATAACAAGATGCAAGTATGCTACCTGCTGTGCTACTAACACTCCATTAAAGTTCTATACCACAATAGTGATACCATTTGCTAAACAAAACAGTTGCACATTTTAAGCGGACTTAGCATGAGCAGCAGTAAACTTATCTTCCCTTAAAGCTCACAATTCCTTGAAAATGCACTTGAAAATAAATTCCACCTGCTAACTCTAAATAGGGCACTACATTCTCTCTCACACACAAACAGCCTCTTAGAGCAAGAAATCTGGACAAAGCCTAAACTAAACAGGGATAGATTATAAATATTGCTCTCATGAACTTAAGAAATTGCTTGAATAACAGGATTTGTGTTAGTATACATTTTTCTAAAGGATATGACGTCTAAAACTCAAATGTCTGTTATTATTTAGCAGCTTCAATCCTTTTTAGGAGAAGTATGGGGCAAAAATATGGACATTCTACAAAAATCTGGACAGCTGACGGATATGCTACCTCCCTCTACACACACACACACACACACACACACACACACACACACACACACACACACACACACACACACACACACACGCACACAAAACACACACACACACACACACACACACACACACACACACACACACACACACACACACACACCATACCTCTCAATCTCTTAGCACAAGAAATCTGTACAAAGCCTGTTATAATGTTGGGGACAAAGGCCCAAAACTAAGGACACATTTAGAAAGTTGTTAGAATAACAGAATTTGTGTTAGAATGCATTTTCTAAAGGATGTGAAGTCTGAAACTCAAATACATGTAATTATTTAGTAACTTTAAACGTTAGCTCATCCCAGTGATTTTTCAAAAAAAATGAATTTTTATGAGGAACAGACCAAAAATATAAGGCAAAAATCTGGACATTCTGTGAAAATCTGTACAGTTGAAAAGTATGACACACACACACATACTTCCCCCTACCTTCTTAGAAAGTGGATAGAACAACAGGGTTTGCATAAGTATGCACTTTCTGAGGATTGTTTGTGTCTTTTGGCTTTTCCCGGTTAGGGGTCACCACAGTGGAACTCCGGTCCGCTAATGATTGGCAGTTGATTTTTACGTACCAGCTTGCCAGGCCTGATGCACAACCTTCAACGAAGGTATGCCCATTCACGCATGTCTCCACGCAGAAGACGCTCTAGCTGAGAATCGAACCGGACAGCGTCTTACTGTGAGGTGACAACGAGTCTAAAACTCAAATGTCTGCCATTATTTTATGACTGCAGTCAATGATTTGTCAGAAGATACACAATCTTACGAGAAACAATCCAAAAATATGAGGCAAAAATCTGGACAATTGTAAGGTATGACCCCCCCACACACATGCACACACACACACACACTCCTACCCCCCTCTTTCTAACATACACACACACACACACACACACACACACACACACACACACACCTACCTCCAACTTACACACACACACACACACACACACACACACACTTCAACTGTACTCCTATACTGGGGCTCTTTGAAGCTCTGATCAGGACTTACTCCATATCTATAAAACCAGCGCTAAAATTGGTGGTTACCTTTACAGCTACTGTCCTGCCAGTTCTTGGAGCAAATTACCACTGGCAATTAGAAGACTTCAACGGCTCAAGGAATTTAAATCTGCCACTAAAGACTTCCTAAAAAAATTGCTGGATATGCCACTGTACTCATAGTATGTAAACTTATTCCTCTCCTACCTACCTTCACTGCCTGCACTTAAAGGTCAAATTTCTGTTACCTGTCTGCACATTCAGTCATCTAACACTAAGTACTACTTCATTCCAAATACTTTTCATATCTAATTATAACTATTCAATATAATCCTCTAAAATCAATGTACAAAGACACAAAATTCACGGACTGCACCAAGCTGCTTTAATGAAGAGCTAAAAGGCTCCAAAATACTAAGCGCTTTCACCATCAACTGGTGGCTTCTTCAGAGTAAAAGGAGCTCATAATCACATTATTTAAATACAAAGTTCCACATGCACATTAACCATCCAAATTTCTTACTTAATTTACAATCCCAATGAACATTTTGTTGTACCGTTCAAATAAACCATAAAACATGCATGCAAAACTTGCTTAAAAGCATGCATTAAAACATATTTGTTCCTATATATACATATTCCTCATAAGCATTCGCTTTTAACATACACATTATACACATATTTGTTGAAACCTTATTCAAATTGTTGCAAGCCTTGTCCCCAACGAATCAAAGCAAAATAACTTCAAATAACCATAGCCCTTTGTTTCAAAATGAGCTTAATGGAAATGTGGTCGTTGAGTCCAGGGTAGGTCGTTGCATCTTTTTGTGTCTTTGTAGGTTTATTTTAGTGGTTACCCTGTTGGGTTTCATGTTTTTTACAATCCTCTAAAATCACTTTGTCTATTAAAAAAGGTAATTACTTATCCCGTATATTAAAGATTTATCTGATCTCATATCTTACTTATAGGATATTTTACTAACAAAAATCACCTAGACTGTATATATTGAATTACTGTTTGCTGTTTTTTTTTCTGTTTATATCTTAGTTAAATGAAAGCTTAGCCATTGTTAATGCTGCTTAACTTGTATTTTCCATCTTGAAACTGCTAATGCCTTGTTTGTTAAATAACTTTCCTAGTAATATAAACTGTCTATTGTGGAACTTTTCTCCCCGGGCCTCCACAGAAAAAGGGCTATCTCAGCCAAGTCAGACAAACCAGGTCAACAAAAGTAAAATAAATAAATAAGTAAATAAATACACTTACACACACACACACACACACACACACACACCTACCTACTTCTTACACACACACACACACACACACACACACACACCTACCTACTTCTTACACACACACACACACACACACACACACACACACACACACACACACACACACACACCTACCTACTTCTTACACACACACACACACACACACACACACACACACACACACACACACACACACACACCTGCCTTTATCTACCTACTTCTACCTATTTCTTACATATGTGCATACACACCCCTGCCTATTTCATATATATACACACCTCTTAAACACTTAACCACACACATGCACACACCTGCCTCTCACTTGTACCTTCGTCCACAGTCCAAACATCTTCTGGAATTCAAATTCCGTGCGGGAAGATGATGATGTAAACCATCAGTCACATAGATACAGAAGCGTTTGTGCAACTGGACGCAGAGGGCATTCTTAAAGAAGAATACAACTGAAAAAAAAAATATATATATATATATATATATATATATTTTTTTTTTTTTATTTAAAAGAAAATTAATCTCCCGGATAGGCGGATCACCTGCTTGTGGACTCCCTTGGGTCATGTATATATTTCTAGGGTGAAATTTGATCAGAGCATCAGGGAACTTCCCCTTCTGTTTTTGATAGGTGCTGTGGGATCTTTTACATCCACCCAAGCTACCACCAACTCAAGCAGATGAGACCTTGGTTAAACGTTTCATCTGAAGAATGGTTAACTCAGAAGAACAGCACCAGCACCCCCTTATACTGCACTGCAGTGACAGCAATCCATCCAACTGGTGTGGAAAAAGGACCCACAGCCTTCTGCACCAAAGGCAAGTGTGCTACCTGTTGTGCCACAGACACTTTCTGATACAGAAGGGTCCATGATAACCGACTACTTAGCTTGATTAGTAGCGTTCAGTCCACAGCATAAAAAGACCAGTTCAGCGGTAAAAGAATGCCAACCTCCACTCACCCTGAGCTCTTCCACAATCCAATAAAAGCTTTCATCCAAAAAGAATTTTCGAAATGAAATGAATTCACCGCAATACATGGTAAAAGTAACAATACCGTTTTATTGTAACAAACAAGTTAAGCGCTTTCACTCACTGAGCGTGAGCTTCATCAGAACCCTTCTGTTCTGATGAAGCTCACGTTCTAGTGAGTGAAAGCACTTAACTTGTTTGTTACAATAAAACGGTATTGTTACTTTTACCACGTATTGCGGTGAATTCATTTCATTTCAAAAATTCTTTTTGGACAAAAGCTTTTATTGGATTGTGGAAGAGCTTAGGATGAGCGGAGGTTGGCATTCTTTTACTGCTGAACTGGTCTTTTTATGATACAGAAGGGTGGAAGTTTGTCAAGGTAGGAGGTAGCAGTAGCAGGCAGGAGAGAGGAATTGGATGCTAGCAATGATAGATTAGAGAATTCTAAGAAGATGTCTTTGGGTATGAAATGGCGCTGTTGACACTAGACTACATACTTGGCATTACTTTTTTGGTGTGTTGTAATTTATTAGGTGTTCTGAGGAAGTCCATGAAGGTATTAGGATGAAAGCGCTTAACTTTTTGGATGTTCTTCTTTGTTGATTATTTGTGGATTTTACATTAAATGTACAATTATTGAATGTCATTTCCAGGCAGGGCATCTTATTTTTTTCTCTCTTCTCAGGGAGAGAGTGCAGTATGCCACTGGTTATTATTAGGAGGTTGACTTCATGCCAAAATTGCTTTGATGAATGTAGGAGTGATGTCTGCTAAGAGTTAATGGATTTGGATTTCAGCCATCTGGTGGTTTGTTTGGTATTGCTGCATAGTACAGTAAATTGTTTTCTAGTGGATGGGTTTGGATTTTGTTTCCATTGTTGCCATGCTGTGTCACATAGTTTCATTAAGGTTTTAACCCATTCTGTTTTTCTGTTTTTGAAAAGTCTTTAGATTGGGCAAATGGGTGTTTTGAAGATTAAGAATAATTTTTTGGTCAGATGTTCAGTTGCACAGATTACATCTTGCAAGGGGAATAGTACAGTGGACTAATTCACTGAGGAGAGGTGTACTTTAAGTTGGGTGATACTTTTTTGAGATTTGAATCTGAATGTGATTAGTTTTGGCAGGGAATCTAATTGACAAGCTATGAAAGCTATGTGGCAGTGGTCACTGAAAGTGGGGGATTGAAGTTATACTTAAAATGTTATCTAGTTGATTGGTAATTAGAAGGTCAAGTAGAGAGTGTTGGTTTGAGGTTGGGTCTGGTTGGATCTCTAAAAACTTGAAGTAGCTTTATGTCTGCAAGGGATTCTGCAAATTCAGTAGTGGATGGGCTTATGAGGTTTACATTAAAGTTCCAAACATAAGTATGTGTTTGTTATGAGAGAGGGAAGGAGAAGGTCAAGCTATTAGGTGCAGGTACATTGTGGCAATGTAGAGATGGCAGGATTTTGTGAGGGCATTTTTATGAGCTCCCATTTGGGTCATATTTGGAGATGGCATCGGCCTGTCAATAATGGAGAGGTTGAGCAAGAGTTTTTATAGGAATAGGGTGCCACCATTTGATCTATTGCCTATTCTGAAATTAAAATGTAGAATCAAAGATGTACCTGAGTTTGTGAAAACGTAATTGATGTCTGGGTAGTTGATTCTAAGCCTTGGTTCAGTAACTGCAATACTGTCAATGGAGTGAGTTCCTTTGGAATGCATTAACTTGATCTAGCTTATTCCAAGCACTTTTGGCATTCATGGGGGAACAAGATAAGAATCAATCGAAGTGGTTGCATGAGGTTTGGTTTGGTAAGTGCATAGCAGGTGGCCCAGGATTAGTCTCAGTGTTAAATCTTGGCAGTAGAATGAGTAGAACGGGAGTTAGTTTGGAAAGATACTTGAGAAGGGAAAGGTGGGGGTTGTGATGTTTGTGTTTGGCTGCATATAATAGTAGGAGGTGTCTATGGTTGGTGGGGTGATTTTTTGGGAATGAGAAGTAGTGGTATCTGAAATGGAATGGCAAGTGTGGAAGGGTTATGTGTGGGGAGTGAGTATGGATGGGTGGTAGAGACAATAATTAGAGTTGTTCATTTAGTAGGTTAAGTTTGTGAGAGAATTATTAGGGAAAGAATAGTAGAGTGTGGAAAAACTAACATAGTGAAATGTGTGTAGACAATTTAAGAGATGTCAGATCATAGAATTTAGGAAAGGTGGAAATATACTGAGTTGTCTGTATATACTGTCTTAGGAGGCTGATAGTTAGGGTGGAGGGAGAGGTTTGTGAGTTTTACTAAACGTTCTTGTGTATTGTTACTTGGCTGCATGGAGGAGGGATGAATCGGAAGGATGCAGTTAGTTAATGTACAAGAGTGGAAAGCCTGGACTGGCTGTGGATAAGAGTGGGTGAAGGAGTGAAACGAGGCAGAAATTGCTTGTGAAGTGGAAGCCAATTAATGTGTGCATCTACACATTTAGCTACTCATCTGCACACAGCAATCAATGTGCAAAGCAAGTAAGAGATTTAACAACAGATTTCAATCTATACATTTTTCTGTTACTTAAACAGGTTTTATTTATGTTTATTAACAAATTTCAACCTATCAATTTTTGCAACTCTAATGCTCTGCTCTAAGGATAGAATGCAACACAGATTGGTAACTTCTAATTATGATACTGATTCTGTAGTTTAGTTGCCTGCCAGTGTGCTCAATGAAATATAGGGAACAGAGATGTTGTGGTCAGTTTTGTGTATTGTGTTTATGATCAGAAAGTGGGTTTTTCTTTGCAGTACCATCACTAATGTTGTACTTATAGGCATCACAGCTATAATTCAACATTACATCATGCACCTGGGGTGTGGTGTACTGGAAGGGCACCATTATTTTTGAGCATTACTTTGGTAAACAGAATGAGGCCCTGGCAGTTATCTATCTAAAATAACACCAGAAACAGAAATGTTAGTCTTTGTGTGCCCAGTTTGCAGTGTGAGGCCACAATCATTGGTTACTTTGTCAGCCAAAGTTGTATTGTAGAGAAGGGAAACGTGCAGTCTCACAGGACAGGGCAAAATAAATTTCAGATTGGAGAGAGAAAATGTGATACAGGGTAAAGTTAGTTTAGGGGACAAGTAAAGTAGAAACAGGTAATAGGAAAGGCATACACAAGTACTGACTAGGGAGAAGGGGAAAAGCTAGAGTGCAAAGTAAGAGAGGGAAAGGATAGAAGAGACAGAGAAGGTGGATAGATGGAGAGCATGGAAAATAAATAAGAGGGAAAACAGCATGCAATGTGAAAACACATACAACAATCTCAGTTATTGTTTAAACCCAGACAGGTGCATTTCAAAAACTCTGCACAAGCTATAATTCTGATAAGATATCTAACTAGTAGTATAATTTAGCAGACACATCAAATGGTTTAAACAGCCACTAATTCACAGGTCATGGTTAATATTAAAACATGAATTTATTCAAGATGTAGCCCATGAAAATAACTCACAGTAAAGAAACCTAGTACAAAGTAAGAAACACCACCAGCACATAGAAATAATGTTTTAAAAGTACATATGTATGTCAGTGGGTGACTTGAATACACATATTGGGACAGACAGAACAGGATAGGAGGACTGCTTCAGTCCACATGGGTGGGGCAACAGGAACAAAGGAGAAGCCATTTGTTTATCTGGTTTGTCTTGCCTGTGCTTCTGCAGAGAAGCCATTCTAGACTTCTGTCTGGCAAATGGCTTGATAGTAGCCAACACATGGTTCAGAAAAAAAGACAGCCACAAGATCACATACAAGAGTGGCCAACATGCAACTCAGGTAGACGTCTTCCTAATCAGGAAAGAGCACTGGGGTAAAATCAGTAATTGCAAAGTCAGTGAAGTAAAACAGTCGGCCCACAGCATAAACCACTGATTGCCACAGTCAGCTACAATCAGTGGCCAGAGGCTCTAAGGTCAACAGACAGCAGGCTGAACCACTGGAAGTTGACTGGAGAGAAAGTACAACAGTTCAAGGAATTACTCAGGCTCTAACACCCCAAGAAAATGAGGAAATAGGTAGAGTTCAAGAAGAATGGCGGTGCCTCAAAACAGCATGTGTGAGGACTACAGAATAGATATGTGGCTGATCTAAGTATGGAAATAAGGTGTATAAAGAAAGCTGGTGGTGGAATGCAGAAGTCCTGGAAGTCATCAGAAGAAAGAAGAAGTGCAGGAAAAAGTGAGAGATAGAAAAGATTGATCAGACTATGAAGGAGGCACTTTACCAGCTACTGGAAAGTGACTCAGTAGGTGGCACAAAGAAACTATATCAAGTTGAAAGCCAGGACAGAAAGATAAAGAAGATAGTCAAACACCCTTCATAAGGGATACCAGCAACAACTTGCTCACCAGTTCACATGACATCAAAGGCAGATGGAAGGAGTACTTCCAGCATCATCTAAATAAAGATAACCTCACAGAAGCTGTACTGCCCCAGACACAACCTACAATGAGAAAAGAGGTGTGCACCCTAAAAGAATAGCACTAAGGAAAATGAAGTCAGGGAAAGCAGCAGGCTCAGATGAGGTCACAGCAGATATGATAAAGATGCTGGGTGAGATAGGAGAGAAATGGCTCTTGAGGGTACTCATAGCAGTGTGGAGAGAAGTGCATATTCCAGATAACTTGAGAATAAGCATACTTGTGCCAGTGTACAAGAACAAAGGGGACATCCACAACTGTGGCCAGTACAGAGGTATTGAATTCCTGCCACATTGCATAAAAGTTCTGGAGAGGGTGACTGATAAACTGATATGCAGAGTAGTAGAAAGTAAGATGGGAGATGAGCAGTTTGGATTCAGATCAGGATGCAACACAACTTACCTGATATTTGCAGTGAGACAGATAGTTGTGAAGAAGCTATAGATTAGGAGAGGTTCAAATGGGTATCCCTAGACTTGAAGAGAGCATATGGCAAGGGCCCAAGAAATCTGATTTGGGCAGTACTGCAGTGGTTTGAAGCCCCAAAAACATTGGTAGAATTAGTGTAGGCTATGTACAAGGATCCAATGACTCAAGTACGAACAGTGTTCGGTCTCAAAGTGGGAGTTGGTGTACATCAGCGGTCAGATCTGCGCCCACTGCTGTTCATACTGGTAATGGACTACATTAGCAAACAAGTCAAAGGGGCAGATCAACAAAGGTGCTGGATGTAAATGATGTGGCATCACAGGCTGACTCTGAGAAAGAACTCCAGCAAAGGATAGGGGAATGGAATGCAAAACTGAAGAGATGAAACTAAGTACAGATAAAACAGTGGTAATGGCAGCAAATTGGAGAGATCAGAAGATGCTAAGAATTGAGATAGAAGGGAAGACAGTGGAACAGGTTAATAGCTTCAAGCATCTGAGCTGGGTGGTTGAGGAAAAGGAAAGTCTGAATGAAAAGGTTAAAGCTAGAATCAGAGGAGCTGCAGCTAACTGGCATAGAGTGCCAGGTGTGGTATATGACAGAAGAATGCCAAAGAAACTGAAAAGTAAGGTGTACAAAACAGTGGTGTGACCAGTACTACTGTATGGTACAGTAACTTGGGTGGTAAAGGCAGAGCAGATGAGAAAGCTAGAGGTGATGGAAATGAAGAGCCTGTGATGGATGTTAGGATGTACACTGTGGGACAGATGAAGAAATGAGTACATAAGACTAAAAGCCAAAGTAGCTCTAATTGCAGAAAAGATCAAAGAGAACAGATTACAGTGGTTTAGGCACATGTGCAGAAAAGCAGAAGACAATTTGTTGAAGAAGATTTGGGGCAGGCAGGCAGAAGTTAAGAGGAAAATAGGGTATCCAGCAAAGAGGTGGATTGATTGTGTGAGAGAAGATCTGAGACAGTCAGTCATGAGTGTCATAGAAGGCAGGAGTGTAGCATTGAATCGAGAGAGATGGCAACAGTTAACATGACACCCTGACCCGATGTAGAAAATGGGAAAAAAGGGGGGGTGATGATGATGATATGTATGTCAGTGAGCCCAGCAAGTGAGTCTAAAGTGGTGACCTACCAGCATGGGGGTTCAAACAGAGGTGATACCAACACTTTCAAAAAAACAGGTAAAATGTGAAGAATTAAAGAGAAGGGGAAAAAGAGTAAAAGTGTGGCGGTGGAATGGGGGGGGTTAACATGGTGTGTTCATACAAAACAGAGATTTCTGGTCTGCATCTGTAAACAGTGCTACAGCTTTTAGCATAAATTCATGCATAACATAAAGGATTATGATCAGGTCACTAATCATAACCCATTTATTATGTGTCTAAGACATGGTTGCCAAGAAATTCACCTCAAGAACAAACCCCAAGAGGTAAATGTTGGCATTCAAGTCGAAAAAGCATAACTGAAGGTTATAATCAGAGACCTGATCATAATTCTTTGTAGTGCATGGAGATTTATCTGCTCCATGTACTACTAGTTACAGTAAAAAAAAAAAGACGAAGAAAAAACATTGTGTTTTGCTGGCTTTCAAAGCCATATAGTACTTAGCTACTTACCATGACTGTAAACTGTTCAGATTTTCAAAGAATGTCAGCATTTTTTTCTTGGGTTTATATCACTTCATCGAATACTCACATTGTCGAACCACTATTAATCAAACCCACTTTGTCGAAACCTAAATTTATCAAACGAGCATTTAATCGAAGTTTTTCATTGGGAAAAACAATGGTAGGCCATCATCTGGAATTGCCCTTTTCCCCACTGTAGTGCAATCTTGGAGTTGGTATATTTAGTTAAGAGGTGGGGGGCATAGACCCCCACATTGGGGGTGTGGGGGGGGTGAAGCCCCCCACTTGGGTGGGTTTTCAATTTTTAGAATTTTGTCACATGCAGTAGGTTGGCCAGCCATTGCTTTTCCCCATGAAAAACTTTGATTAAATGGCCATTCAATAAAGTGAGGTTTTGGCAAAGTGGGTTAGATTAATAGTGGTTCAACAGTGTTAGTATTCAATGAGGTGATATAGATCCTTTTTCCTTATCTGTTTGGTGTGTTCCTCACAGAGTCTGTGGTTTTCAGACAGATTACAGAAGACTGAAGTTACTGAATACTGGCATCCACTTGAGTTTTAGAGTTCGTTTCCTTCAGACAATGTAGCCAAACACATATACTGTTATTCTAACTACTTTCTAACTTTGTAAGAGGAAGGGACACTTTATCAGTATGGACAGCAGGCAGAACAAAATCTTTTATTCTGCTGCTGTCATTTGATGATCCATACTGGTACATTTTACTGCCTAACCTGAGACTTGACCTTAACAACTTAAGCAGGAGGTACTTAACATTTGTTAAGGTTGGGTCTCACGCCACTGTAGAGCTTAACCGATTTCTCTTTTTCCAAATATCAGAGTGTAATCACTGAGATCCATGCACTACATTACAATAATATAGTGTGTTAATTGCTAAATTCCCAATATAAAGTGCACAGTGGGCTGCCAATACAATAGCCACAACATATATAGACTGAAACCACAGAGTCCATACTTCTGTTGTGTCAGGCATATCATAGCAGGCTTGGGACAATAAACACACTGCTTTCTGAGCTAGATTAAAAGAAAACACACACTCACACACATATGCATAATTATACACTTTTGTGACCTAAATCTGCATCATGAGTTTACAGTCTTTCTGTTATTTCAAGAGTTAAAAGCAATAATGAAATATAATGTAAACTTACACATAAACAACTTGAGTTATAGAAACAAGTCCAGTTTTGGATAATCCAAAACTGCAGTTACAGAAAGTATCCTATTATCATAGTTCCATTTGAAAATATAGCTACAGAAACAGTGCTGTCATCACAGTTCCAGTCAATGTTGTTTATAAATGTAGTAATGACAGTTTTAATATTGAGACCCCAGCAAAACCATGGTAGCTCTTGAAAGGACATAAAAATGATCCATCTATACAGTCAAGTGTAGAATAATGAATTTGTCAGAGATTTTGGAGCAGGGTTACAAAAGACCAATATAGTGATAATTACCTTACACTAGGAAAACCATTTACAGAGTTCTAAGCATATTTGTTCTTCTTATAAAATTGTTACTTGTTCTGCAGTATAGTGGATTGGAGGCGATGTTTAATCAGGGATAAATGGATGTCTTGTGGCTTGCATAATTTGGGTTTGATGAAGTCCTCTGACATCTGCTATACATTTCACTAAGGGAATCCATGGCTTGCTGCATCCTTGCATTAGGGGAGCCAGTTATGTGCAAGATGGTGGTTATATTTACAAATATGAGATGATGCAAGGGATATGGAGGTATGAAGGTTTATTAGCAGGAATAGCACACTTTTGGTGGATGTTTCTCTATTTTTATTGCTTGATACCTGCTGAGCATCAGCTATGGAGCTTGTTTTTTGGTAAAAAGGATAGTAGTTATATAATTAGTATTTTTGTTGCAGTGTACTGTCACATACACACACACACACACACACTCATAAACACAAGGGCACAACATGTGCAGAGCTGTGGACAACTACAAGGATCATATAGTTAACCAACGATATAACTGTTGTATTATAGAAAGAAACTGTAGTACTTGGCAAAAACCCATGCACAGGGAGGATTTGCACACTCTTTATAAAAGGCTTCCTAGCTCAGATCTTAACTGTAGAACTAAGCTCTGCCAAGCAACAATGCTAACTGCTAAAGCACAGTCAAAAGCTTTAAAGACAACAAGTGTAGCTATCACCAAGTCCTCCTGTGCTTACATGTTTTAGCTCTGTTCATTACTGCTAATATTGTTTAATTTAATTCTTCTGCCAGGCACAAACCCATATAATAGGATTGCTTTTTTCAAAAATTTCAATAAATATACAATAATTCACTCCTTAATGTCTGACCAATTTCAGACAATCTGCTCCAGAATCATCATCATCACCCCCTTTGTCCCATTTCATCATGGCTGGGTACCATGTCAACAGGTGCCACATCTCTTGATTCAGAGCCACTCTCAAACCTTCGCCAACAATCATGCTTGACTGCCATAGGTCTTCTCTTACACAATGTATCCATCTCTTTGCTAGATGGCCTTGTCTTCTCTTGCCTTCTTCCAGTTTCTACTAAATCATCATTACCATGTCACTGTCTGCTTTCTTGCAGATATACCTCAACCATTGTAATCTGTTCTCCTTCACTTCACCCAGGTTTCCTTAGTCATTGTGACTTCATTACCCAGGCTTGTGTGTTATACAGAAGCACTGCTCACACTATTTTTTATGACTTACTGTTCAGCTCTTTTGTCTTCTTCTATCACATACTATCACTGACATGTTGTGGCATGTGTTAGAACACTTCTAATTATAACCTTGACTTCCTCGGTCTTCCCTTCTCCTTAACCCCACACCCCAAATGCTTGGAGCTGTTGACCTTTTCCACTGTTTTCAATACTATCCCAGCTTCAGCCTTTTCTAATTTTCATAGATTTTTTTCTTCATTTTCTCCTATGACCACTGTTTTTTTTTCTTTCTGCTATGTGAATTTAAAGGCCTATATCTCTGAAATGGTGCAACAGTTATTCCTCAAAATTTCAGGAAATGGTCATACATCTAGTGACAAAAAATGTTTGTATTCAAGAGAAATGCAGAGAATTTTTAAATCTCAAGAAATGAAAACTCAGGAAAGGAGCATTCTAATCTATTGTTGTATTCAGCATAGTAAGCAGAATTTCACCACAGCAATCACAATGAAACCTGAATATAATGCAACATGGGCTGTGGCAATTAAGGCACATGAACTAAAACCAATGCGGGCTGTATTTGAAAGGCTATATCTCTGCACCCTTTGACATCTCATTATAAAACATTCAGGTAGGAACATCAAGGTATTCATACAAAACACTCCTAAGTCTGTAACTCTAACATCAGAGTTTTAAATGCAACATACTTCTGCAGTACACCAAAGTGGGGAAATTCCATCAAAATTTTGCTATTCATGCTAACAAACCTTCATATCACAATGTCCTTCACATCATATCATATTTGTAAAAATATTCACCATCTTCTACTTTAGCCACTTGAATGCATGGCATTGTAGCCATGGCACATTCCAACTATTTTTTTTTTGAACATAGGATTTCTTCTTCAAACATAATGAGAACTTAGTACACATATATTTTGGACATTAAGTTTTCTAAGCCTTTTGCGATAAGGTTAAATAGTCCCCAGGTGAAATCCAAGCATAATGCTAGACTGGCAATACACGGCCTCTGAAATGTTGGATTTTCTAGCTGTATACAAGAAACCATACCACTTCTCCAAAATCAATTGACAATAAACATTAAGGGGATTCTAATAAGATACTTGGGTATAAAAGGCACATATATTGACCCAGTGGAATATGCCACTTCTGAGAGGGTGCACTATACTTCACTGTGAAGGACTCATATAAATCACATAAATGTAGTGACAGATATTCTACCCCCTCCAAAAATAATCAGCATTCAGAAGTGATCATGTAACTGCTGTTTGCTTTCATATATAACCTACCCTCCAAAAAAATGATACAAATATCCTCTACACTTATGATGACTCATTGAAAAGAAAATTAAAAATGTAAGTCACAGTAACATATTTTAATTTGTTATTCAGAAACACATATACTGCTCCCAAATGGACATATAATTTTATTTGGTAAAGATCATGTAACAACACTTTGCTTTTACATGCAGCATGCCTCCTCACTCCTGCCCCCAAAAGACAGCCACATTATGTGTATAGCTCTGATGTCTGATTCAGAGGAAAGTGAAAAAAAAAACAAAGACCACTGTAAACTACTTTAGCATATTGCTCTTAGACATATAGACAAACCTCTTCTCCCATATTAGCTATTCAATGATTGTTTTTCAAGAATCATATAATTGCCCTTTGCTTTCATACATATTCTGCAACCTACAAGTAAGACAAACACATTCTGAGCACATTTCTGATGTGTAATCATGAAGAAATTAAAAGGCATAGTGGCCTCAGTAATGAATTTAAACTTGTTTTTCATAGAGATATGTGTGGTTCTTAGAAAAGTCAAATAATATACTTGCCCTCTGTTCTCATATGCCCAGACAAAACCTATTTCCCAAAAATAGCCACCTTCAGTGTATCCTTCTGATTTTACTTGTGGTGAAATTGAAAGAAAAAGCATCACAGTGACTTATAGCTCTCAAAATCTATACACAATTCTTAACTCTTGCCTACCAATCCACAGCAGTTATCACTTTATTATGACCAGCCTATCTTTTGCTTTCATCTACAAATTGTCCCTGTATGACTTGTTTCCCCAAAATAGCTTTAACTTCCTACTATCTGTTGACTACTGTTCAAAATACCTCAAAGTTGTGTAACTCAGATTTATGATGATTTTATCTGCACTGTTACCCATATGTGTACTACTAGATGTGCACTGGACCCATGTCCCACTAAGCTTATCTTGGTTTGCTTGGAGTCTTTAGGCCCTGTTTTTTATCAAGATTATTCTTTCATTTGAGGATGGATTTTTTTCAATTGCAGCTGAAAGAGGCCTTGATCACTCCAGTCCTAAAAGAAGTAGATTGGATCCTCATGATCTAGATAATTACCCCATTTCAAACATTATATGTGTTGGTGGGTTCTTGAGAAAATAGTATGCATTCAACTGGAATCATATTTGAGGGAAAAATCAATGATACATTGCAGTCTGCTTTTCCTGCTAGACATAGTACTGAGATGGTACTCATTAAAGTCTTTCACAATCTTCTTACAGTGTGGAATTTGTTTTAATACACTATTTTGGTCCTATTAAATCTCTTATTGCCATTGCTTAACCAAATGGCTATGGCATCATTGGTGTAGTCATTGAATGTTTGCCTCCTGCTTCTACATGTGAACCCAGAGAGTGATTTTCTTTCTTCCATATCTTATACAATTCACTGTGGTTTTCTATGGGGCTCCATACTTGGTTTCCTTTTGCTCCCTGTACACATGCTATCTTTGGGAAACATCATTCAAAGAAGTTGCAATATTACTGCCATGTTGATGGTATGCATCTCACCTCTTATTCCTTCAGAATTCTCTGTAGTTAATCATTTAGATAATAATTTGGAGTGCATTCACCTATGGTTAGTCAATTATTGCTTTAAATTGTACACCTTCAAAATAGCGACTCTGATCATACATGCCACTCATGCAGACTCCTTAATGATAGTCCTTTCTCTTGGTCTCATCTTTAATGGATTCAGGTTTCAGTTCATGTTTAATGTGCATGACTTTGATTTTTGATGACAAGCTGATAAGTACCAGTTTTTGCCTGTCATAAATGTTAGATTTTATTAATATAAGGCTGAAATTAATACTGTTGTAAATATGCTGAAAGAAAAAGCTTGCTTAGATGCAGAAACAGAGTTTAGTAATATGTGATCAGCAGTCATACTAAATGACCATGGCTTGGAAAATAAGGAACCTGCTGAATGGACATTTTTCCCTTACAGACATAAAAACAGGATGTATGCAAGAGCAAAAATGCAAAATCTGCTTTTAAAGAACACTGACATGTTTTTCTGCATATAAAAAAATGGACACAATATGTTTCCTAAAACAACAGGATGGACACAATATGTTTCCTAAAACAACAGGATATGTTTATGACACTTACAATGTGTTTTCTCAAAAATATGTTTTTCTGCATGGAAAACAGGACATGACTATCAGCATTGGCACAAGAACAGATGTTTTTATACAAAGATCCAAATAGAATACAGGATGTTCACACTGTCAGAAAAGCTGGTCTCTTACAAGACATTATTAAAAATAATATTATCAAGTCAGCATTTGGAACAATTAGTATTGTTTCTACAGGATGAACAATTCTCCAAAATAGAATATCAAGAGGAAATGTATATGTTTATGCATGACTAAAAAGTGTATATAAAGAGCTGTGTAAATCCAGTTATGTTAGAGGTATGGTAGGGACTCATTTGTCCTGAGGTAAATGTTATATCTCTCACATCATCTGTACTATATGAGAAGTAAAGTTGGAACAGTACTTTAAGCTGCAACATTTGTCCAGTTTGGTTTATTATAAAAGTTATTTGTTACTGCTCTCTAAAGTTGATGCTGCAAAGTATATTCTCTCATCAGTGTATATCCTGCAAGTTTCTGTATGCAACAGACTGTGAATGCAAATATAACCAGACTTTGAATTTTAGCAGAATCCCGCCAGCAAGACTGAGTGTCTTAAGAAGACTTCAAATCCATCACACCAAGTAAGCTCCACCAAGCAGTAAGCAGAGCTCCATATAATTTTTCAATGGCAAGCTAGCCTGCATTTGAACCTACAATCTGCAATTCAAACACAGGGGGAGTGATGGTAAGCCCTGCAGAGGGTCACTTCAGTCAAATTGCAGTAACTAACATTTGTATGTAAATCCTAAACAGAAGTATTCCAGTTTATGCAGCTTGCAGTAGTAACGACAATCCGGAGTGAGACTAGTTCAAGATAAATTCTTCAAGAAAAGGTGAATGTCCACTAGCACAGTAGTCCGCTGCCTGTTGTGCTTCACCAGCTTCTCAAGTGACTCTGAAAAATTTCTAGCCATCAGCAACAGCAGCCTGATCACCTGTTTTCTTGCTAACTGGTAAGACTTTTTTCTGTGTCACATATTTAGTGTGGATGATGTTAAACAGTTTGTATATTCTTAAGACAGTTTGTATATTTTTAAGATAGTTTGTATATTCTTACATAGTTTGTATATTCTTAGATAGTTTGTATATTCTTAGACAGTTTGTATATTAGACAGTATGGATATTATTTATAATTCATGCAGGAGTAAACCAAACTTTAGTAAATTGCAATGTTGGTATACACAGCACATTAGTAAATGTAAAACCTTATTAGGGCAGGCTGATAGTAAGGCATTATGCAAATGTATTACAATATTTGACTGGTATCTCAAAGAAAACCATGTGGAATATGACAAATGTTTATTGTGTGCTTCAACAAAAACTGCATTTTGTGTATTATGCCATAAAATAATATTGCATCATATTGCTAAAAAAATAGACTGTAAAGACAGATCTGTTCATGATAAAGAATTAACTAAGGGTAAAGTGTTTCCATTACATTCTGATGTTGAACAGTTATGTCCTGTCACCACATGCGAGTCAAATCAGTTACTGATAGAACCCCTAGTACATTTTGTCACAAAAGAATGTAATAAACTTCTAAAAGACAGACACAATGAGTTCAGGAAGCTTAGATAAGTTATACATACATCTTTTCAAAAGGGCATAGGAGTTTCAAATTCAGCAGAACAGCTTACTAAAGAATGTCAGAAAGACCATGCAACATTACAGGAAATTCAACAGCAGTTGCAGGATAAAGTAAATAAATTAGCTGAACTAACAAAGACTGGGAATTTCCTGCATACACAGTTAATCTGTGCAAAAGAAATATATTTTATAATATGTTTATGTTTTGAAAATGGTTAAACATACATGCTAGGATGGTAGGGGCAAATCATTTTTAAATGTTTTACTTTCATTCAGTTAAAGCAAGACATCTATCAGTACTACAATAAAGTAAAGCATATGAATGCCATTCTTAGCACAGTCAAAAGGTAAACAAAACTGTTCTAGTGTATCAAATTAAATAAAAATAGTTAATAAGAATAAAGATTTAAAGTCACAAGACTGACATGCTTGTATAAAGATATACATATACAAGACAGACATGCATGTATGTTCTTTTCATCTAAAATACATCTGTTACAATACACAAGAATAACAGGCAGACATTAGCAAATATAAATAATATAAATATAAACATGTGTTGGTTAAACTAATATCTATTTTGTTTTTTACAATTTGTTTATAATTATATAGTAACACCAAACAGTTAAAGTTCTGAATTTTAAAAGAAATAAAATCACAGATGGTATTATTCAAACAGTTTTTGTAAAATTAATGGCAGGACAGTTAAATAGATAAATAAATAAAAAATACTGAAATCCATGTAAGGTAATTGTAAAATAATGTCTATTTATGTTGTATAAATGCATAGTTATGCAAATCACAATCACATTAAAGGAAAAATGCCAAAATAATTAATTATAGTTTATAGAGTATAAAATGTGAGCTCAGACCTTCCTAGACTGAATGAAAAGTTACAGGAAATGCTGGAAAGATAAGATAAACAACAAGACTGATTGCCAGATAAGTAGCTTGAGTTTTTCTAAAGCATCATTATTAAAACATAATTGTTAAAATGTTTACAGGCAACACTATTTGGTAATAAAATGTCACAATTGTGCATAGATGTCACTGATAATCTGTTTGCAAGTAAATGTTAAAAGAAAAAAACTCAGTTGCATCAAGTACAGCCAGCAAATGGGCTATAGTATACATACAGTTCAAATCAATTGTGCAGAAGGGTGCAAATACCTACTAGAGGTAGTAAACAGCAAAAGCTTTATAAAAAATTATCAAATCAGACAGGGGTCTATAGTTTGGTAACCTAATAAAATAAATGTATAACCAAAGTGTTGGGCTGACATACATTCTATTCTCACAGCATAGGGCAGATAAACAATAGTGCAATACTACAGGGGGAGGGGTACTTTCTCAGTTTTACACTGACTGTATAAGCAGTACTGCACAAGGGTCTGAAATAAAGCTACAGAAAAAATAAACAACAAGGGTCTGAAATAAAGCTACAGAAAAAATAAACAACAAGGGTCTGAAATAAAGCTATAGAAAAAATAAACAACAAGGGTCTGAAATAAAGCTACAGAAAAAAATAAACAACAAGGGTCTGAAATAAAGCTACAGAAAAAATAAATAATAAGGGTCTAAAATAAAGCTACAGGAAAAAATCTCATTCCTTCTTGACAATACTCTTTTATGGGGGGAAAACAGGTATTAGTGTATTAGAAATACTAGTAAACTGGATTAAACCTAACAGGATAAGATATTTTACAAGTTGTTAATAGCTGTATTTACAACCTGTTAAACTGTAAAGCTATACAAGAGATGGTTTAAAAAACAAGACATGGCTTAAAATTGGTTACAGCTATACAAAAGAGAGTAAAGATATGTAAAAAAATTGAACAAGATTGGTCACTATTTTTAATATGTTTTTGGCAAAACAATGTTGGTATAAAAAAGCATCAATGTTTCTAATTGCTGAGTATGTAGTTTAAAACAACAGGACATATGGATATGGTATCAATTCCACTAGATATTTCTAAAGAGACATAAAAATTTTCCAAGATTTTGCTCAATATTAATGTTATTAAATTTGTAAGATTAGACTAAATGTACTTTACAGTCTTTGTATGTACAAATGTAGAAAATTTCAGTGCAAATGATAGTCTTTGTATGTACAAATGCAGAAAAATTCAGTACAAATGAAATTAATGTCTAGTAATGAATATGTGTGAAAAAAACATATTTACCTACTAGATTAAAATGCATAAATAGCAAACAGTCTGTGTAAATACATACTGATCAGGATACATTGTAATAAGTTCAAAACTAATTTGTCAAGTTGTAATATCACTGGTTTTACCCCAGTAAAATAATTGCTTTCAAATATTTATTATCTAAGCCCAGTTCAGTATTTTACCAAGATGTTATTGAGCAGTTCAGAGACATGATCACAATGTTATGGTTAAAATGACATTAAAACTGTATATTTTCAGTAGTGTATAAATACTTGCAGTAGCACATGGTTCTAGTCTCTTATAGTTAATTCAACAGCTGCAAAGAGTTAATGGAACAGTCCTAAGTCATAAATTAAATTCTGTGATTGCAAAAGAATAAATTGATCAAGTTAAAAAAAATAACATTAAAGCAGACACAGGTCATAATTGATAAAATATTTTGACAGAATGGTCTGCAAAAGAAAAAGTTTTAAATACATTCAGTTTTTGTTGTAATACTTAATATCATTGTATTAACTATGTAAAATTGCATTTTGACTTGTATCACAAGAAGACTATAGGTTTGTTTCTTAATGTGTTTTCTATATAAAATGTTTTGAGTATGTTTAAAAACAGAGGGAATTGTTAGATTTTATTAATATAAGGCTGAAATTAATACTGTTGTAAATATGCTGAAAGAAAAAGCTTGCTTAGATGCAGAAACAGAGTTTAGTAATATGTGATCAGCAGTCATACTAAATGACCATGGCTTGGAAAATAAGGAACCTGCTGAATGGACATTTTTCCCTTACAGACTTAAAAACAGGATGTATGCAAGAGCAAAAATGCAAAATCTGCTTTTAAAGAACACTGACATGTTTTTCTGCATATAAAAAAATGGACACAATATGTTTCCTAAAACAACAGGATGGACACAATATGTTTCCTAAAACAACAGGATATGTTTATGACAATGTGTTTTCTCAAAAATATGTTTTTCTGCATGGAAAACAGGACATGACTATCAGCATTGGCACAATAACAGATGTTTTTATACAAAGATACAAATAGAATACAGGATGTTCACACTGTCAGAAAAGCTGGTCTCTTACAAGACATTGTTAAAAATAATATTATCAAGTCAGCATTTGGAACAATTAGTATTGTTTCTACAGGATGAACAATTCTCCAAAATAGAATATCAAGAGGAAATGTATATGTTTATGCATGACTAAAAAGTGTATATAAAGAGCTGTGTAAATCCAGTTATGTTAGAGGTATGGTAGGGACTCATTTGTCCTGAGGTAAATGTTATATCTCTCACATCATCTGTACTATATGAGAAGTAAAGTTGGAACAGTACTTTAAGCTGCAACGTTTGTCCAGTTTGGTTTATTATAAAAGTTATTTGTTACTGCTCTCTAAAGTTGATGCAGCAAAGTATATTCTCTCATCAGTGTATATTCTGCAAGTTTCTGTATGCAACAGACTGTGAATGCAAATATAACCAGACTTTGGATTTTAGCAGAATCCAGCCAGCAAAACTGAGTGTCTTAAGAAGACTTCAAATCCATCACACCAAGTAAGCTCCACCAAGCAAGAATAATTTTTCAATAAAATCTTCTTGTTTTCATCTTAGAAACATCTTCCTTATTAAGGATTATATACCATCTTCAGATCTCCTTGTGGTGATATACGTGTCCTATTCTGTTCCAGGACTGACTGCTGCAGTGCCATCTACCTTGGGGCTTCTGCATATGGAGTTTGATCACCCATAACTGATTCAAAATTTTGCAGCCCAGCTATTGACAGGGAGTCTCAAAGTAGTATTGTATTATGCTTGTTCTGCATGAACTTCACTGACTGCCTATTAGCTGTACATGACTTGAGTCGAGTCCCCCATCAGTAAGACCTAAACCCAGCCAACTAGGTCTCTGATACATCAGTATGAATGATACATTGTTCTATTCACATTTCAGCCTTATGATCTATCAGCTTATCTAATCTTCTGCTGTCATTCTCTTGTTTTCTAGTGCCCAAGGCTCAAGTTTTATAAATCATATTTATAATACCTTCTAGTCTTTTACTCACACCATGTACAGTATGCTGAAAGATGATGAAATATCAGGAGGTACACAGCTTAGAACATGCTTCATCTAGATGAATTGGCCAAAATCCCAAGTTAGCTTCCAGAAATGAGAAAATTGTTCCTTTTGGCATAATATTGACAAATCCCTTAACTGTCTTTAAAATATATGATTCCCAAAGGGTTCGTCTGGTAGGGTTTTGTGGGCATATGTAACTTGGTCTTCAAAACAGTTGCCATGATGTTAACTCATGCAGCAGATTCTATATGTTTTACATACTTTGGCTTTGCCTTTTGCTTGCTCACAAATCACAATTCGCAAATTATATTCCACTGAATGTACAGGCATTTCTGAATTTAAATCATTATGTTTCCAGAACATTATTTCTCTGCTTTTGCAATCATTTCCTGAAAAATAAAATGATTGCATAATATACATTATGTATACATTAAAGTTTTTTTTTTACCTTGCATTGCTTATTTTCATACCCAAAGCCACTTGTAGCAAGCACTGCAGTTCTTTCCTGCATCTTTGTAATTTCCAACCAGATGACATACTGGACAATGTGTTAGGAGACTCTTTTATCTCTCTTTTATTTCTGTTTTTATTATTTTTGTAGTTTTTAGTCTTTGTTTTCTCTTTATTCCTATGCACAGTTAAAGACTAATGGCACACTGGCTTTTTCAAGAGTCGAGACTGCCTTTCAGTAATCTAATCTTTATATGTGTACATTTATACTGCATACTATAGACTATCTAAAAAAATGCAGTTTCCTAAATTCACATTGTACTCTCATCAGATATGATTCAGTAGTCTCTTGTACCACTTGATTTCTGTTAAAGAATAAATGTCTTGAATAGGGTAAATTTTGCTTACTATATGCTTGAGATGCTTGAGATTTATTTCCAGAACTGTGAAGTTATTTATTTCCTCCTATTTCAGCCAAAATATTAAATACCTTCCCCAGGATTTAATAAAATTTGTGTAGGCACAGTGTAAAGACTACATGGAATGTATCCATGTACATGGCAACAGTTCCCCTCAGCATATTAATGATGGCACGCTGCTGAGGGAGATCCGAGGAACATGGATATTGAATCATTGTAGGGAGAGGTGTAGCTGCTACCCATGGCTGCAGATGAGTGTGAGGCTCTCTGTAATGGTCCCCGCTACTGTGGTAATGCTGTGAAGTGTGTCAACTGTCGAATAAGTCATTTTTATGATGTGTTATGTTTCTTTTAATATATATATTTTTTACTGCATGTTTGCATTTCGCGGAGCACAGTAATGCCAAACTGTGCTCACATGTAGACAACTGACACCTGGCAGACATCTAAAAATAGAAACCAGATGTAATTAATTATCATAATTAAATTTATTTTTATTTTTTTTTCATTTATGTTTGCGTGGTACAGCACATAGTGCAGCAGAACCAAGCAGAGCTCATACATATATGGCAGACACTTGCCAGACATCTAAATATAGAAACCGGATATAATTAATAATTTATTTATAAGTGTGTTTAAGCGTGTTTGTGTAGCATAATGTTCAGCAACACTAACAGGTAGTCTAGTAGTATATATGGAGGTATACTAGTTTTTGTAACATCCAACTAGCTACATGGTTAGAGTTACGGTCTTATGTGTAGTAGGTCCTGGGGTCAAGTCCATAACAGGCAGACTATTTCTGTAAATGAATGTACTATTTTTGTTTAATTTCATTACAGTATTTTGAATTTTGACACTGCTGTGCTCTTCTAAGCACTGCTCATTCATGCTAAGCAGTGCATAAACATGATAACATCTACCAATGTTTGCGCGGTGCTAAGCCTTGCTAAAACCACTGTTCTTTGAGTTTTCACACTGCTTAGTTTTGCTTACCAAGTTTGCACTCTGCTAAGCAAACTGGCCCTTTTTTGAATTTTGCCAAATGAAGTGTAAGGGCAGGAAAACCACCTATATTAAGCCCATTCTGCAACAGTAATTGTAGTTCAGTCAACTGTTGGTATGGCTGGCAGTTTTGGTGAAGGTATAAGCTTTTGGGCACAGCAGTGGGGCATTCAGGAGTCCAGGGTCATGGTCAGGCTCCTTGTTAAAAACCATGAACCCCAGCTGATGCAGGGTGGATTCCAGGGTTCAGAGTGTAAGGCAGAGGCCTGGGACCATTTGGCAAGGGAACTCACCAGTGTTACTGGAATCCTCAATATAGGTGAGCAGTGCCATCACCATTTTGACAACCTGAAAAGGAGGAAGAGGGGAACTCTGGAGACCTGGGTCCAGGAAGCTCGAGCTGGGAATGCTCCACTAGTAAGTAAGTATGTCTTCCTCTGTCTAACCAAAATGCAAGCTGAATGTCTGCAAAACTGGTATGCATAATGGTGTGCTTTTCTCCCAACAGCTGCAGCTGAGAGGGCTCGCAATGTCGAGTCCCATGCCAGGCGCCTGGCCAGGTTGCGCTGTGAGTGTGGTAAGTATGGATTAATTATGCCAACTATAGTGCAATAAGCAAGAAAGAGTAATGCATTTACTGCAATAAAGTATACACAAGAAAAACTGTAATGCAATAAATGGACATGTAAAACTGTAGTGCAATAAATGGGCAATTAGAGCTCTAGTGCAGTAAATGAACAATAAGAAATGTATTACAGTAAAGTATTAGCAATACCAATAACAATAAGCAAAATGTTGTTCAGCAGGATTGTGTTGTCAAAAACATTGCAGTAGAGCTATATGCATTGATTGTCTATGGTAAGGTTGCTGCAGTCAAGTTCAACACTGTAACAGCTGTAGCCAGCAAATCTAATGGTCTGCAAATTGTATTGCTAAACTCATAGTACTGTCCAAGGCTGTCTCCAGGCCAGTATCAGTCACATAATGCTCTCTCTTCCTCAAACAATAGGTAATAAATGTATATGGATGAGGTTCAAAGCTGCAGTGATACTGGCCTTCTGCCATTTGCTCTCCTGTGATATTGGAAAAAGAAAAATGTTTATTTTCAATTGTTTTCTGCACTTCTGTTTTACTACATATCTGTGTAACCTGTGCTCTTTTCTCCCATCCACCCATGCAGTTGTTGTGGTGGTCTTAAAGGTTTTGGTGGCTTTGAGTTGCCCACCTCTAGTAAAAAGTTGATACTGGACACTCCCCCCAGTCACATTACATCATCTCATTCTACTGTTTATAGTGAGAACTTAGTAAAGGCCCACCCCTTTAGCTTCTGAACCTTGAATTATCTCATTATCTTCTGTCTCTTCACTTTCTACTAAAAAAAAACTGTACCTCTTTGTACTTCATTTTGCTGTTTGCCGTATTTAATACTGCTTGTTGGTAGCCTCACTAAATTGATAACAGTATTCTACTGAATCGCTTCTTTATTTGTGCTGTCTGTTACTGTTGTGATTTGTGAGCTACTGTTTCAAAGCAGTCTACTGATTAACTATATTTCATTGCTATCTACTGCAATTCATTACTGTTTAACTGCATTTGACTGCATTTCATTGCTGTTTATCTGTACTTTTTCATACTGCAAGTGCTATTCTTTTGACTATAAGTGATTAATCTGTGCTCCGTTGTGAGTTTTTATCTTACAGATTTCTTAACCTTAAAATTGAGTAGCACAGTCTAGATACAGGTCTGCGGCATCCAGAGCTTCAGCTGCACAGTCTTAAACCCTTTTTGAGGTATTCCACCTACATGTTTTCCCTTAGTAGCACATGTGTTATTGTCTAGTAGCACTATTCATAGACCTTCCTCCCTTTATCCACTTAGCTCTTTCAGCTTCTGACAAATATGGATAGACAATTTCCTACATTTTTTCCTGCCAGTCTGGTCAATATGGGCATCCTGAGACACTGTAGCAACTGCCTCATGTACATGGACAACCCTCTACTACTGCCACCTAGGAACACAATTTGTGAGAGATGCAATTACATCAAGCACCTAGTGTTATTGCTCTCTCTCCCCCATAAACCAGTATACCTGGCACTGAGAAGGCTGGCAACATGAACACCACACCTCAAACACCACTCACACCTACACAACACACTCCCACATATACGGAGGTCCTCAACAAACGCATACCCAAACAAAAGAGACCTCCGAGGCATAAACGCATGCAAACTCCACTACCTACCACACTACACAACACACATAGTCCACACACCTGTGTCTCACAGCCACTAAGATCTAAACATAAACTCAACATATTAGTCATAGGAGACTCCATTGTGAGACACACAGATGTGCTCTTCACCAGGCTGGATAAGGAGAAAGGCATGGTTAGTCATTTTCAGGTGCCAGAATCTGCCGTATCACCAATACACTCAAGTCTCTCAACAGGTACTGTTATGATTCTGTCATAGTCCATGTTGGAGTGAATGACTTGAGACGTACATCCCTGGACTATATGGAGAAAGACATGATCAAGCTCGCTGAGTATGTGTTCCAGGCAGGTATGTCCCTAGTCTTAAGCAGCATTCTACCATCACCCAGAATGATGCCTCAATAAAAACATAAAATGATTGACTTTAACAACTGGCTTAGTTTCTGGTGTCATTCAAAGGGGATCCAGTACCTGACAGCCTGGGATGACATGAATGACAAGCCACAGTGCTTTGCCACAGATGGCCTGCACCTGTCTTCCTTGGGCTTCAGGCTCCTAGCAAAGGCTCTTGCCTCCCCCATAGTGCCTTTTTTAGGCAATGCCATGAGGTTAAAACTACCAACATGAAATTTTCATCAAAACGTAAATTAAAGGTCATGCTGTTAAACGCTAGGAGTCTAGACATGAAACTGCGCTAATTGCAAGCATTCTTAACCCTAGAAGAAACTATCATTTGTGCAGTCACAAGCTGCGGAGATCACCCCAGCTATACCATGTTATTTATTCTATCATTCATATAGACCCCAAGCTGTCGGCAGCAAAACAAAAGGAGGTGGAGTTGCAATATATATATATATGAAAGACATACACACTTCTAGGCTGGTCAAACAGTATGATGCTCAGGAAATACTCCAGGTGCAGTTAACAATTGACAAGACCCCTATTCAAATCATAGCTAGCAACAGGCCTCCAACTCTGATTCAAGATGCCCACTCCACCTATCTGGACCTCTTTGAATCTATCAAGATTCAACCCTTTACCCTAAACCTGGGCAATTTTAACTATCTAACCATAGACTGGAAGAAATACTCATGCCAAAACACAAATGACCAAAGATTCCTTGATTTTGATAATGCAAATGTCTTGGACCAGTTGGTTGACACCCCCACAAGAGGTGAAAATATCTTGGACTTCATATTAACCAACATGAGTAACCACTGCAGCACCCCTACAGTGTTATCATCCCTGTTAAGATCCGACCACAAAGCAGTCACTTTTGAAGTCACCATCTCCCTCAACCCCCCCCCCCCCCAGTTAGGGTCAAACAATAAAACTTCTCCAAAGCTGATTACAACCTCCTGAGAGATGGTATAAACAGCTTCACAACCCCCTCCCCTTCACAGAGACTGTCTCATATGTCCAAACTTACATCAAAGTATGATATGAACATTTATATAGCTGCATGGAATCAGGAATACTAGGCAGGATGAAATCATCCTCCTCAAGGAAGAGTAAACCTGTCTAGTGGACATCTACAATAAATAAACTCTATAATAAAATGAAAAAATTGCTGTCCAGGACCAAGAAGGAGCAGGTGTCTAATTGGAAGCAATCTATTCTTAGCCTGAACAAGTAAATAAGAGCACTAGTGAAATCCTTCGAAGCAAACTTCGAGTCCAAACTGGCCACATCCAGTAAAGAAAATCATAAGGCGTTCTTCACATATGTCCGCAATCTCGAGGGAAGCACCCAGATCTGCTCAGAACTGGTAGTCAAGGACACCAGATATGCAAACCCTGTAGATATAGCCAACCTGATGGCAGACAGGTTCAGTGAAAACTTCACTCCTCTGTCCCCCGTCAGTATAACAGGACAGCCCCAGTACCTGCCCCCCTCCTCTTATCTCTAGGGAGCAAGTCGTCGCTGCCCTCTCAAAGGCAAAAAATACAGCCTCCATGGGACCCAATAACATCCCAGGCTGCATCCTACATGAACTCAGGCAGGAACTTGCAGCACCATTAGGCACCCTATTCAACCAAAGCCTGAATACTGGCTTTGTCCCAGCCAAGTGGAGGACAACTACTGTCATCCCTTTGCACAAAGGTGGAGTGTCCACCGATTCAGAAAATTAAAGACCCATCAGCCTAACTAGCCTGATTTGCAAAGCCATGGTGTGGATTATCATGGACTTCATTAATAAGGGCATTGGCAACCTCCAGACACTTGATCCCACACAGTTTGGTTTTGTCAAGGGAAGGTCATGCCTGTTAAATTTGGTTGATTTTTTTGAGACAGTCACCAAGGCCATAGATGAGGGTAAGGCATCAATCCATATGTTACCAGATGGGTAGCAAACTGGCTCACTGATAGAACCCACCTAGTCAAAATAGGGGAAGCCACCTCAAGTAGTAGACCCGTAACAAGAGGTGTACCCCAGGGATCGGCTTTGGGGCCTCTGCTGTTTGGGATATACTTCTCAGAGGTGCAGGCCAAATCTAGTGGGCTATGGCTGACCAGGTTTGCAGATGACTGTAAGCTGGGTGCTGTCATCAGTTCCCCTACTTATGTGGACATCCTCCAAGAAGGTCTCACCCAAACAAATGACTAGTGCCAGAAACATGGCCTCCAACCGAATGCCAAAAAAGGCATCATCGTCCCTTTTGGGGAGAATGATGTTCCCACAAATTATCACATTGATAATAAGGCACTAAGCACACAATCAGTCATAAAAGACTTGGGAACCCAGGTTGATAGCAAACTGACTTCAAGCACACAATCAGTCGTAAGAGACTTGGGATCCCAGGTTGATAGCAAACTGACTTTTGACCATCTTATTGCCTCCATTGTACAGAAAGCTTTCTACATGGTCCACCTCATTAGTAATGGTATCTCATCCAGGGACAAGATGGTCATAACATCCCTGTATTCTTCCCTTATAAGACCGATTATCAAATACAATGCCCCTTTTGGCATGTACCTCACAAAGCACATGCAGCAGCTGGATAGACCACAGAGATTCCTCACACAGAGAATCCAGGGCCTCAAACATTTACCCTACACAGATAGGCTAAAAACCCCATCCCTCTACTCAGTCTCCTACAGACTCCTCAGAGGTGACCTCTGTCTGGCATAAAAAGAAATCTTAGACCCCGCCCTGTTGGGACTGCTGCATATCCGCAAGTCAAGCTCAACTCGAGTAACCTGCATGCGAGACCTCAACCTGGTCTGTGACATCAATAGGACTTGTTGGTGGGACAGATTTGTATCCGAGAGACTCCCCCTTTTGTGGAATAGACTCCCTCTCCATATAAAGTAGAGTACATCATTAAACCTTTTTAAGCACAACCTGGATAACTGGATGAGGAACACAAAATACACACCTACAATTTCACCTATGTCCTTGCTGGACAGTGGCATAGGTTGCTGACTTGTTGGAACATGGGCTAAATTCTTGGCTAGGCTTGGAAGGGCCTCAGGACCGATAGTCTAGTAGCTTCCTATGATTCATAGGTTCATAGGTTCATAGGTTGGTACTAGGCTATCGGCCCTAGGGCTTATACAAGCCTAGCCAAAAGAATTCCCTGGATATTTCTTCCCACAATATTTACTTCTCTGGACTCCTGTCTATCAGGGTGACTGACATGATCCCTGTGGTGAATTTTCTATCTCCCATCCAATCATCAAGGTTCCTTTTGAAGAGGGCCAAAGAGGCATTCTGCTTGACATGTATGGGCAGTCTATTCCAGAGTATGGGGAGTCTCTGGGTCAGGAACCTATCCCTCCAGCATGTTTTGTTCATTGTGATGACAAGGTTTAGATCCCTGGAGCATGTGGCTCTGAGGGATTGGGATTTCTTTAAATGGAGCATGTCCAACAGCTCAGGGTTTGACATGGCCTTGTATGTTAAGCAGAGATTGCCCCTGAGTAGACGATATGCCACAGAGTATAGCTGGAGTGTTTTTAGATGGTCAACATATGGCATCTGCTTTAGGCCTGTGATTCTTTTAGTGAGGTATTTCTGTGGCCTTTCCAGCTGTTCCAGATGTCTTGTGAGGTACATACCAAATGGGGCATTATACTCTATAATGGGTCTAATGAGGGATGAGTACAGTGGGACAATGACCTCCTTTTTTCTGGATGAAAAGCCCTTAGTGATGAGGTGTGCCACATAGAAGGATTTTCTGACTGTTGTGGTGATGTGGTTATTGAAAGTGAGAACACTGTCCACTTGTGCCCCTAAGTCTCTACTTATGTGGTAATTCATGGGTACATGTTTTTTTCCAAAGGGGATAACTATACATTTCTTGGCATTAAACTTGAGCCTATGGCTCTGGCAACAAACATCTGTTTCTGTAAGGACTTTTGTAGAATATCCACATCATTTGGGGATTCAGTAATGGCTCCCAGTTTGCAGTCATCTGTGAACTTTGTTAGCCAGAGTCCCTTAGTGTTGGCCTGTACTTCAGAGAAGTAGATGCCAAACAAGAGTGGTCCCAGGACTGAACCCTGAGGTACTCCACTTATCACTTGTCTGGAGCTGGATTTGGAGTCACCTACTTTTACAGCCTGGGTTCTGTCAGTAAGCCAGTTGGCAACCCATCGAGTGACATAGGGATTTATGCCCAGCTTAGTAAGTTTATCTATGATTCCAGAGTGGGGGGTGGTGTCAAAGGCCTTGGCGAGGTCCAGATAGACTGTGTGGACCACCTTACCCTCATCCACAGCTCTGGAGACTGATTTGAAGAAGTCAGTCAGGTTCAGGAGACAAGTTCAGCCCTTGACAAACCCAAACTGGGTGGGGTCCAGTGTTTGAAGGTTGCCAATGTCTTTTGTTTATAAGTTCCATGATAATGCGTTCCATGCCCTTGCAGATCAGGCTCGTCAGACTGCTGGGACGGTAGTTCCCGGGGTCCAAGGTGGATCCCCCCCTTGTGGAGTGGGATAACTGTAGCTGTGCACCACTCAGTGGACACAAAGCCTGAGGTGAGGCTATGATTAAACATGACACTTAGGTGAGGTGACAGTTCATTTTGTAGTTCATGTAGTACACAGCCTGGGATGTCATCTGGTCCCATGGATGCTGTATTCTTAGCTTTGGAGACTGCGGTTTCTACCTGTTTGGCCATGCTTACCAGAATTTGGCAATCTATCGGTATTGAGATGGGCCCTTTAGGGGGTGAGGGGGGGGGTGAAGTTGACACTAAATCGATCTGCCAGGATATTGGCAATATCCTTGGCATCAGTATATTTAATGCCATTCTGTTGAAGCTCAGAGCAGATCTGAGCATTGCCATTTAGATTCTTGGCATAACTATAGAATGCCTTGTGGTTGTCTTTGGAATCTTTGGCAATTTTATTTTTGTAACTAGCTTTTGAGGATTTTATGAAGGATCTCAGCTTCTTACTGAGGCTGGTGAGGGAGTTTTTTGTATCATGGGTTTTCCTCTTTTCTGCAACAGTTTCTTCCTTCTGTTGTATAGTTTGTTTATAGCAGGGAAACACCAGATTGGCTTCCTTTTTTTGGAGGAGAGCATCTTGGTTCTATTTGGGATGGCACGATTCATGCATGAGTGGATGTGCTCGTACAGTGCCTTAGTGTAGGATTCTGCAGTCGAACTTTCAGATCCCATCTGCATGGGTGTCATGAAGTTTGTCACTTCTGATTTCAGTAGCATGAAGTTGGCTGGATAGACCACAGAGATTCCTCACCCAGAGAATCCAGGGCCTCAAACATCTGATGATCCTATGATCCTATGATAAATTTTCAGTATCAGTCACGTAATGCACATATTTTCTCTCTCACCAGGAACACAACAAATATATGGATGAGGTGGTCCATATTATGAACAGATATAGTGTTTACATTTCACAGAATGTTAAGATCAATACCAAGAATGTGTTCATCAACATTGTTGAGTCATAAAACTGTGTAATCCCAGTCTGTACTAAGTTGCTGCAGTCAGTTATTACATTATTTGCAGATCTCCCCTGCAGTCACAGCTATTGGGTTCTACTCCCATGCCTGCCAACTAAGGCATGATGGCTGTCTAGTTTACTTACTGTACACAAACATGCCTCTCAAATGTCATGATTTCTTGTAATGTAATTAAAGCTGTCTAATCCATCTGTCACATAATTAGCACATTAATTATTACCTGGAATGCAATGTATTACCAAATCTGTTTACAGAACACCTGGGTAGTTATATAAGTCCACATTATGCGAAACTGTTCTGTAAAGTGGTGTACCTGCATTTGTTACTGCTTGACCCATACTGACCCATGCAAACAGCTTGAAAAGTATGTACATACTACATCAGTTATAGAATAATTGTAGTCACGGTACTAAAACCTGACAATACACACCTGTAGAGTATATATTTCAGTGTTTTCAGGGATATAATCTGCAATGTCAGTAATGGAATGTTTCTCTCTCTCTCTCCCCACCCCTTATCTTCATTTATTTATCACTGTTATTTATTATTATGATTTAAGATTAACATATTTTTGTTAAACTAACTATATTTTGGAAAAATGTGTTTCATTATTGATATGTTTGTTATGATTTAATAATACGATATTTTGTTAAACTAACTATATATTGGAAATGTGGTTGATTATTGTTATGTTTTATTTTGCTGCAATACTAACATAGTTGTTAAACTAACTGTTTTGTTGGCCCTGTGGTTTACTTTTTACTGGCATGCTGTTACCATACTAACTGTTATGTTACTTAATTTTGTGTTGCACATGATATACATTAATATGTATTTGGATGAATAAATACGATGTTTGATTCTGTTAATACTACCATTGGTTTGGTTATTACAAATGGTAACTTATTGCTATACCACAGCACATCAAAGTAGGCCGGTTCCAGCTGGTCCACCTACCTTGCCTTAACCAGCCATGGCACTGGGTCCCAGAACATTTGAGACCCAGAACAATGGTGCCCCCTCTGCTGCCCTTGCACTATCTGTGGAATCGGGTTGTACCACCTCAGGGGATGGTGCCTGGCCCCCCCTGTGAGTGGTGATGGAGGGGGGTATTGTCACCCATGCAGAGTTGATAGTCTTGGTGTGTAGGATAGTCCAATGTGGCTATGACTGTCACCTGTGCCGGATTGAGGGCATGCTGCCACCCTGGTGGGGTAGCCTTACCCTGATGTCCAGCCACCCTCAGTGCAGTGATGGAGCAGTGTCAACAGTCCCATGGGTGGGGATGTGAGCCACACTGCTGCTGTCTGGAGACATCTGGGACTTGGATTCCACAACACCTTCCCTATCCAAGGTGTTTACCCCCCTCATGTGTCACATACCACCCCTGTCTGCTGTCTTGTCTGTCTTGTTTGTTTGCAGATGCATCCTCACCTACCCATCTTACCTCCCTCACATACCTATGTCCTTTCCCCAACATTCCACTTTCACCTTAAAAAAATATGCACCTGTCCCAAAAAAAGTATTGCCCCATACATAGCTCTCCATTTCATACACATGTCCACTGGACACATGTAATTTGGTCCAATTGGCTTGACACTGCAGCTATGTTGTCCTCACCCCTTTCTCTGGGGTTTGAGAATTCAAATTCATCTACAAATTATGATAAAGTGCACAGTTGTTGCTGTACAAAAAATGGATAGCTATGGTTCTTTCCTACACCCTTCCTGCACATCCCTCCCTGCCTTTTCACTATGTTTTCCCTCTGTTTGCCCCCATTTCACCACTTTCCTATCTCACTTTTTTCCTTTTCTTTATATTTTTAGCGTGGAGGTGCAGGATGCACCACGTTGCACAGCTTCATTAAGCTCAGCTAAATAGAGCTATAATGACTAAGTGTTTCTAACATTGTAAGACACATGTACAAAATAAACACCTCTGCCATGTTTCAAACCCAAGCCCATCACACCTGCAGCACACTGCATTAACCCACCATGCAACTCTTACTTAAAACAGGTGGTTTAAACAAAACATAGTAGTTGCCAATTACATTCATTAGGCATGTTTCAGTGGAGCTGTGCACTGAGCTGTACTGTGCAAACAGAAATAAAAACTAATGGAATAAATGGGAGTGTACCTTGGATTCTGGTGAAAAGTATACAACTAGACAGCCAAAAACATGATAATGGATGTAACTAAGGTCTGTGATAGAAGGTAATTGTGCCCTTTTATCAGCAACATGTAGAAAGTCACCTAGCTAAGGCATTTGTGGCAAAATACATATTCAAATGAGACTCTGGTGCAGAAATACATCTATATAAAGCCACAAACATACTGATGGATGTAGTAAATGTATGTCACAGCCTGTATGTGTACACATATATCTTGCAAATACAGTCATTGTAGCAGTGACTCAGTAACTCAGTCTGTTAAATGCCTTGCATGCAGAACATTTTTGCCACACACAGTCCTGGGTTCAAATCCAGTGTTGTGTTGCATTTCAATTACATTATTGTGAAGACAGCAATTAATGAACAACTCATGCACTCCTTATCCACACAAAGCATTGCAAAGTAAATAAATGCTTTTCACTGCTGGAAGTCACAGGCCTGCAGGTAGTGACACACATCACATATCTGTATAGCATTACTATATGTTGCCTAGTACTCTGTTATTGATACAGTTGCCTAACATGCATACCCTAAACACATACCATAATTGGTGTGTAAAGGGTACTCGTACCCTGGCTCTCCCTCTCCAACAAGGCTGACATGGATATACCTACAGCTTGATGTCCTCCAAAGTGTTCACACTCAGTGCCCATGTCTACTACCTGCAGCAGCAGCTGTAGCCTGTGGTACACACAGCTCTATGTATAGGTTTCTGCTACAGACCTACCCTCTCCAACGATGTAGTCTCCTCACCCCAGTAATGTCGATCTCAACAGCTAAGAATGGGGTCCTGTTCTACATAAAGACCTTATATATTGCACAGTGGTTGTATGTCATTGGTTAATGATAGTGCAACTCAGCTGTTTTGGCTGCAATTAGCATATCAGAATCACAGACTGGTTTAGAAGCAATTACCTGCTAATGAGAAGCATGTTAAAATGCAAGCAGCTGGCTATGGACAAACATGCTACATGAGACTTTCCACACAGCACACCTTTGCAAAACAATACTAGTAGCACATTTCAACAGAGAAGTACTTACTCCACCAGGTATGTGACTGTTTTTTGTGTATAACAGAATGCAGATGAGAGAATAGAGGTATGGGGAATAGGGAGTACAGCAGTAAGCCTGTCTTAGACCTGTGGTAATGGTATGTCATTGATACCCTGCTGTCTTACACATACAGGGGACATACATTATATGGGTCTATATCAAATCCTCGAAGAGGTGTTGCAGCAAACGCCTCTTCATCGACACATACACAACGAACACACAAAACTGCAAATGCTGACATCAGCGATTTCTTTCCCTGGGAAAGAAATCACTTGGCCAGCCCTGTATGTTTGCCATTTTCCCCACTGTAGTGCGATCTCAGAGTTGGCATATTTAGTTAGGGGGGTGTGAGGTGCAAAGTCCCCAATGTTGTTATGTTTGTAATGATGTGTTTATGTTTTGAGGCAAGCAATTTCTTTCCCAGGGCAGGGGAAGAAATTGCTGATGTTAGCGTTTGCGGTTTTGTGCATTCTCTGTGTATGTGTCAATGAAGAGGCATTTGCTGCAATGCCTTTTTGGTGATATGATATAGACCCTATTATATCAGGGTTGCATCGTCTTTTGTCATTGTAGCACACTGGTGTTGTTGGACTGTCCCTATATAGTGATCATAATAGCACACTGCTATTTGTCTGGCAGTGGCCTTATGACATATTATTCGGTGTCTGGCCTTACAGGACACACCACAGTGGACTGGAGTGTTGGATGTATGATCATACAGCAGAATCTCTCATGGCATAGAGAGGACTACCTCAGTAATGATAATATCTTGGTTGTATCCACACACATGGTATGTTGTCACACTTTCGGGTATGACATGTGTGAGCAAGCAGTGGATAGTGCCAACCATTTTGTTCTTGCTGTATCTGCACATAGCGGACATCCATGTATTTGATCCTGTGATGTGTTCCCCTTTTGGTGTGTTTCAGGACTAATGTATCACAGAAGGCATGCCCCCTTCTCAGATGCAGAGAATGAAATAATACTTCAAGGACTATGACAGCATCATCACATCCTCCTATCCACGGAGAGGCATAACAGGGAACAGCAGGCTGCATTGTGAGCAGACCTTGTCTGGGATGTGAATGAGACTGGCCACCAGGATGGGACATATGAGCAGGTTCAACACCTCGCTACAGACATGGTGAATGCTGCACGATGAAGGGCAGCTGATGTAGCCAGGGATCGTGCTGTCACTGGTGGAGGGCCTGCAATGGAACAGCCACTCATGACCACTGAGGAATTCCTGGCAAACTTAGGGACACGCGACAGCTCCCAAGCATCCATCATACCATACATCATAGAGATGGATGCCACAGTGTCCACAGCAGAGGAGCATGCAGGTAAGCTTACTGTGATCACCACTGTAATACTGTAGCAGTCATTCTGTCAGGTTGTGCATACCTTTATGTGGGTGTCAGGTCTATGTGCTGTGGGAGGTGTTAGCTCAGTTGTACACTCATACTCAGAATGTCAGCAATACATCAAGTAACACAGTAGCTACTGTACATGTGAGATATATGCAGATATTACCTTGTTGTGCTGCAATGTGCAGTGGTACTGAAATTATCTCACCCTCACCTTTTTACAGGTCAATCAGGAGTTGTCCAAGGTCATGTTCCTGCTTCTGGTAAGCTTGATACTGTTTTGTTATGGAACATACATATGCTATTAAGGGTAAGGGCCAGGATAATGCCCTACTTAGAAGTAATGTTGTGTATAACCAGAGTAGAATGTTTGTATGTTTCAGTCTGGAACAGTTACCTAAGTTTCCTAGAGTGGGTAATCACAGCAGTGTAGCTGAATGAGCAGAAACATTTTTGGAGTTATAGTTCAGAGTGAATAAGCCTCCTGGTGTACATGAGGCAATTAATCCGACATGCCTTGTACATACCAAAAGGTTAATGGTACATACTTTAGCCATTGAAACTTGTATTTGTATATATTTGTTAAGGTAGGTGTACTGGGTTTTATGTGCTGTTTTATCAGGTATAGTGTCATATTACATGCCTAAAAGGTACATTGTACTGGCCAAGTGCCACATGATTTACCTGGTGTGCTTGTTATAAAGGCCTTGAGTCAAATGTGCATGTTGTTATGAGGAAGTCTGTTGTGTATGAAAGTGGAGATGAGAGGATGTGAGAGTGGTAATGCAGTTGTGGATCCTCATTATTATGACTCTTTTTGGATTTTCCATACATTATAGTGCACATAGTAATGTACTGCTTTTGTTCATAGGTTCATAGGTGTGTACTAGGGTAATGGCCCTGGAGTCTTTACAAGCCTAGCCCATAGAAGTGCCCTGGCATCATGCAGCCCCAGTGCCTCTATCAAGTAGAGCCACTGGAGTGATCCCCAGGTTGAACTTTTACTACCCATCCACTCACCAAGATTTCTTTTGATGAGGGTCAGCGAGGTGCTCTGCTTGACATGTATGGAAAGTCTATTCCAGAGCACAGGCAGTCTCTGGGTGAGGAACCTGTCCATCTAGCATGTTCTGTTCATTGTGGTAATGAGGTTGAGGTCTCTGGAGCATGTGGTATGGAGGGATTGGGATTTTTTTAGATGTAGCATTTCTAACAGAGCTGGGTCAGACATGGCTTTGTAAGTCATTCAGAGGTACATGCCAAATGAGGCATTATACTTGATGGTTGGTCTAATGAGGGAAGAGTAGAGAGTGATGATGACCTCTTTCTTCCTGGATGCAAAATCCTTGGTAATAAGATGTGCCACATAGAAGGACTTTCTGACCACAGTGGCAATGTGGTGGTTGAAGGAGAGGTTGCTGTCAACCTGTGTCACCCGATCTCTTATAATGCCTGCAGTGTTCAGTGGGCTCCCATTAATGTGGTAATTAGTGGGAACTGAGTTTTTACCAAAGGGGATGATGACGCATTTTTTGGCGTTAATCTTAAGGCCATGGTTTTGACACCAGTCATTGTTCTCAGTGAGGCCTTTCTGTAGGATGTCTGCATCACTTGGGGAGTTAATAATGGCTCCCAGCTTGCAGTCATCTGCGAACTTGGTCAAGCAGAGTCCTTTTGTGTTGGCCTGGACTTCTGAGAAGCAGATGCTGAACAGGAGAGGACCCAGGACCGATCCCTGTGGGACTCCACTCATGACTAGTTGGCAATCTGACTTGGAGTCCACTACTTTCACACTGTGTGTTCTGTCTGTGAGCCAATTTGCAACCCACCTAGTGATATAGGTGTTGATGCCTAGTTTGGTGAGTTTATCAATAATTCCCAAGTGAGGAATGATATCAAAGGCCTTGGACAGATTGAGGTAGGCTGTATGCACTTTATGCACTGCCTTACCTTCATCGTGGTTTCCACAGGTGACCGGGGGGGTGGAGATTGGGGTTTCTCCTCCACACCACCTGATGTCAGTGTCCCTTCAGACTCTGATGATGATGTTGGTGGCCACAGTGAGGCACAGGTGTGGTTGTTGTGGGCTGAATCTATCCCAAAGGTTGACAGCCCTCTTCTGCCCTCATTGTCACCACATACAGTCAGTATGCCCACACATACTCAGTCCCCACAGCCTCATATATGGGAGAGTCAGAGCATGGAGACATTGAACAGGCCAGTGTGGTAACTATGGCTTCAGTGAGTGTAGACTCTGGCCATAGCCAGAGAGCTGGTGAGGTCACACACAGACGGATTGACAGGGGTGCTCATTGGAGAACTGCTGTCTGGCCACCACTTGCTACAGATGTTACATCATGGTCCACTCTGTGCACATTTTGAATGGAACACCAGATGTACGCTTACGGTTATGGATGCAGCATAGTCTGACATCCGTGACTGCCTCCACCATATTGGGGACACCCTGGATTGGTTCACTGATGCAGTGGACAGACAGTGGGTTGGGACAGTATCTTTTTTGGACCACACATTGTCTGTGATGGAACTTGTGACTGGAGTTGGGTGTTGGACCCGTGGACATAGGTCAGCAACATCATCTGCTGAGAGCCCATGCAGCCGTGCACAGTTACACTCTTGTAGTGGCAGTACATCCAGCACTACAGAGGGGAGTGTGCTGTCCATACCATGACATGGCAGGCCATGGGCAGATGGTCCTGGGCAGTTCCATGGGGGACATGGTCCCAGCAGACAGCAGTCACCATCAGGTTCTAGCACCACATCTGACCTTGGGCATGGTGGTGCCAGTGCAACTCCTGACAGAGCCAGTCCCAGTGTTCAGGGCCAGAGATAGTGAACTGTCAGCTCTACCATGTATGGTCCACAGCTGTCCAACATGCACACATGTGGGGCTAGCACTGAGCTTGTCTGTGTACATGCACACACTCACACACCACTGTCACATGCAGATAACCTAGAGTCACACATGGCACCTCTCCATGCTCCATCTAGCCTGCTCCCCTTCCTTATTCGTACACATGTTGTCAACCATTTGGGCCAGTCTAGGCCTCCACCACCCCCACACATCACCCTGTGCAAGTGATGATACCTGTGCCACATCCCTGTCATCCTTCCCATTGATGCAGAGGAATGAAGTTATGTGTCTGACATCATACAACGTAAGGTCCAAAATGTACATTGTGTACTCGTGACACATGCCAGCATACAGTATATGTTGGTGACCACAACAGTTGGCATGCAAAACAATACTGCATTACACAAGTACATGTCAAGTAATATAGTCCCCTCTGCATCAGAGGGGACTATATACTGTATGCTGGCATGTGTCATGAGTATACAATGTACATTTGTGGACCTTATGTTGTATGATGTTGTACAGGCGATATTGTTACACAATGACAGGTATGTCATAGACCTGTGTTTGTTTCTGTTGCAGGCATATGAGGGGATAACCATTGGACACAAGGTGGCAGTGAAGCAGCAGAGCATGGCATGGCAGCACAGCAGAACTATGACTTCAGCAAGGTACAACAGTATACGTGAAACCATATGTTCAGATCTGTATAACAATCTACCAAGGACAATGGCAACAGTCAGCATACTCATGCATTCATAAGTTGTGATAAGGTCTGCTACTGAGCAAGGTGTGACCTTGCTAAAGTGCAAATGCTCCCTATTTGTAGGGAGCATAGTAGATGAATGACTCACTGTAAGGACATTAACTTACTATGTGATGTTAGTTTTACATGTTTGTGAGAGTAATTTGTCTAGCAGACATAAACACACCCTTGAAACACACCTTGCCTAATGATACACAGAGCACCTCAGTGCACCTCAGCACATGCTATCTGTTTGACTGGCTGGGCAGCCATCATCACAACACACAGTGTCTGCCTGAGTCCCTCTTGGACTTGGGCAATATGTGCTGGTCCTGTACCAAGGGATATACAGATGTCTCTGATTGTGAGGGCTGTATGGCCATTATGCTAGTTATGTTCACATGTTCAATGGCCCCATAAGATGATGTATACAGCTGTAACAGCCTCGCACACAAACATGGCCATATTCAGGCTAGCACCACTTCCCCTCACTGCATACAGGACACGCCAAGGCACACACATACTGCAAGTCGGCTTTATGTAGATTAGAACACTTACCTATGTACTAGTGCACACTACAGATCACAGTACCCAATGCACACAGCACAACTCATGTCTGCTAGTACTATCAGTTTATCACATATAATGCTTGTTGATATCAACAAGCCTTGTTGTGGTCAGTCATTTGGAGGGCCACATCACCTGCTGCAAATAAAATGATCCAAAACCTTAACTATGTCTACATTACAAAGGTTATCATATGTATATATATATATATATATATATATATATATATATATATATATACATATATATACACATGCACCATGTTGGGCAGAGTGAGATCAGAACCCCTACCTATCTAGGCTTATTCACTACAGATCACACTACTTACGGTACACACCACAGATTAAGACTTATTACTACACTGTCAGCTGGTAGTCTTAAGGTGGCTGACATCATCAGGCCTTGTAGAATATGGCAGTGTGGAAGCCAGCAGCAACGTACGTGCCAAAACGTATATAACCATTGCAGGTGGATACCCCATGAAGGGATGTCTCTTGTTTTGCAGGGGTATATATGCACACACACTCACACAAAGTGGGCTGGAGGGAGATTAGAACCCCTACTTATTTAGGCTTATACACTATAGATCACAGTACTTTTCACATGAACCACAGGTTCAGTCTGTTGTACATGTGATTGCAGGCACAGTACTTGTGCATTACACAAACTAGGTTTGTGCTGAATAGCATCCGTGGCCTGCAGATTGATATAGGTTCATACTGTTATCTGCATCTAGTATCCTAGCAGTGAGATAACTGATTTTATCCTAGCTATGTGTGTAAAGTTACCAGTATGGCCATATGTGACCGCTTGCAGTTAGATAGGTGACACTGTAGGCATGGACAAAGTACCTTGTCCATAAGTGCATTGACACCGTTATACATTACACCAACTGCTCACTTGTATCCGTCTTCGTGGTGACATCCAGCAGGCACAGGGGTCTGTAGGTAAGTGGATTATGTAATGTTGCACCCTTACTTTGGATCCTTTGAGCAACATTATGGCTGTGTGATAGTGCAGTTTACTCACCATTATTAGAGTATGTCAGACAATGCAAACATCCACACGCATATTTCTGTATATAATAGGGATGTATATATAAATGTAGCTGTGTGTTTATAATATGTATATGTTTTCTGTAGGTATATGGGGGGAGTCTATGTATCATTTTAATATATATATATATATATCAGTGGCGGCTGGTGACTTCAAATCAAAGGGGGGCTGCAGGAGACAGCTGAATGGGTGCGGTCAATGGGGAAGGGGTGTGGCCAACTAGAAAGGGGAGGAGCTATGCTCAAAACCACAAAAACTAACTTTAATTCCTGGGTGCCAAACCATCATTATGAGAGTCCAATCAAGACAAAAATAAGTGTAGAAGAATAAAAATATTTCAATGCATTGGTTGCATGACAGCTTACTTAATATCTAGATGGAAACAAAAGGTTGTGAGGGATGAAAAAATAAATTACTTTTTAAATACATTACTGGAATGCCAGTCAAAATCAAGTATAAGAAAAACAAGAAGCACTCAACTCAAACCACTTCTCCTTGCACTGCAGTTCTAATTATAATTTATATTCAGGTTTATTAAAGTAACAAGTAACATGCTGAAAGTAGAAATCTCTGTGATGCCCCCAGTGGCAAAAATGTTTCTTATCCAAAAAAGACCTTCTGCCTGACAACTATCTACTTGTTTCATGGGGAAAACATGATCAAAGTAAAAAATGAAAAGCAAACAAGAAACAAGTTGAAGATACATTGCTTAAAGGATTACTGTACAGGTTATTGACCACACATGATTGGCATTCTGTTTAGTTTACGGGTAAAATCTGTAGAGATGACTGGAGGTCTCCAGCAAGTGTAATGAGCTTTTTAAAATAATGGAATCCTGTCCTTTAATACCCAAGGCTTATGCATTATCTAGTCAAGTATTCTCTGCATGGCAACAACAGAAAGGCTTTCAATGTTGGCAATTCTTTAACAGTATGCTTATTAAAGCTTACTTGCATCTTACGATCTCAGACAAGCTTACCTTATGGTCATTAAAGTATTGCTACTTAAACACAGAGCAACAGGCACTTTCTGAGTAATAAGCATAAATCTGAGTAATAAGCATAAATCAACAGTACAAAAATATGACAGAAACCAGACCGTTCTGCAAAATCAAGGACAGATGAAAAGCCACTGTAGTACTTGTTGTTACCTTGGATGGGGGGACACACTGCACATTTACACTGCATAACTACTCCTTGCCTTGCTTGGACACATCCAGCGTCACTACATGGGGGAGTGGGGTGCAACAATATGTCACAATTTGAAATGTCTTTGCCTGACTGTGATGGCCCTGACACATTTGTCATACCTCTCAACCTCAGAGCAAGACGTCTGGACAAAGCTATACAAAGAAATGGGACAAAGGCCCAAAAATAAGGACAATTTTTTAAAATATTGCTCTTATAAACTTAGAAAGCTAATAGAGGTCTTGCATTCGTATGAGTTTTCTGAATGGTATGAAATCTGAAACTCAAATGTCTGTCATTATTGTCTAACTTCAGTCTTTAATTATTTGTCACTAATTTGCCAAAAAAAATGCAATTTTATGAAAAACGGACCAAAGATGTGATGTAAAAATATAAAATAGCAACACAATACAGCTGGGAATCTGTCAAAGAAGGGACACTTTACTAGACAAAATAAAATAATCTACATGCATTTCTGAAATAAAAGTAATCTGATTATTACAGTTATTTCTTAATTATGAACCCTCCATGTTTTCTTCCAAAATTGCTAGGAAGAACAACATTTTAAGCCAAAATCAGGGACAGTTGAGAGGTTTGGCTATGCCTAATTCTATAAAGCAATTTATTTGCATGTACCTCTCAACCTGTTAATGCAATAAATCTGGACAAGGCCAAATATATTGGGGGAACATATAAACAGTACTAAAAATTGCTCTTGTATAAACTGGGACAGTTGGCACAAAGTCAAAAAGAAAGGCTGATATTAGCAACAGCATCTATATATAAAAATCCAGTTCTTATTGAGACAGCCCTCTTCCTTTCATATAAACAGCCCAGCAGACTGACATTGCCAAAACTGCAACTCAATTCATGGCGTGTTAACTCTCTTTCTCTCTATATTATATATATATATATATATATATATATATATATATATATATATATATATATATATATATATATATACTATCAAGGAAAGTTGCTATGATCAGAAAAGGAAGTTGTTCAAGTCTGTGATTGGTTGATGTTTCAGTCCCTAGGCAGGATTCTTTTTTCACAGCATCACTAGAATGAGTGTCTGAGACATGACAATAAAAGCTATGTGAATGGCACCAGGACTCCTGATTGTCTAGCTTCAGCTCCTAGGGATGACATGTGCATCTAATAATACTATGATGTAATGGTAACTAAAGATTTCTCTTACAGATGTACAACAGAATCATTTAATTTAGCAGCATATAACATCCACGTGACCTTCCTAATCTGATCATTGCCTCACCTAAGTTGCTTTTCTGTGTAGACTTTCTTTCCTCCATACACCTCTTAAATTGCCCTAAATCTGTCTAGAACATTTCAAATTTCCCTCTCTAACTTTACCATCTCTTCAAGTAGTCTTTTTTCATAAATTCTTCACAATGTCAGCAAAAAAGAAAAGGCATCTTAAACTACCCTTCAGTCTTCTGCTTTCAGACTTAACCTATGTGCAGTTCTTTTAGTATTATCTCCAAGACTATGTTGTTTTTAAGGAAAACTTCAAATATATATTCAGGAGTCCTATCTAGTTACTTAAGAAAGCATGTTATTGCATGTTAAATTCTTTTATCATGTCTTTCTGTAGTTCCTAATTATACATTAAATGTTAAAAGTTCTGTGTTGTGACATTTCTTTGCTAGAACTTTTTGGCATTTTGGAAAAACTAAAGTTGTTTAAGATGCCAGTGGCTGAAAAAAATCAAGAGTGTGTGTTAAAAATGCAGCTTTTTTGAAACTCTGGCTAAGGCTGAGACAATAAAAAATAATTACAAAAATAATATACATTTGCATACCACCAAGAAGAAAACTCTCTACTCTGTTCTTCTTCTTCTTCTAACTTCTTTCTTCTACTACTTCTTTCTTCAGTTCTTCTTCTGTTCTTTAGCACATGCACAGCTGACAAAATAAAGTCGCCCCAAAAAAATAAATAAATAAAAATCCAATGCCAATGGCAAATTAATGATAAATCCAGATCCAGGTAAATCCTTCCCTTGTGACTGACTCAGTCACGAATCGATTCAGTCCACAACTGAAACTGTTTGATTGATTCTCGCTCTTTTCCCAGCACATAAAGCCCGGGAAGAGAGCTACCAATCAGCAGCATTAAGCCAACAAGCACATTATGGCGTGCCTGCGGACGTCACAAGTCTGAGCACTTCAATTCTATGCGGTTTGGAACCGCGCCAGACTTCTGGACAATGATGCCTTCATTACTCCTCCGGGCTGCAATGAAAAAAAAGAAAAAAAAAGCTGTTTAAAACCGCCACAGCCCGAGGCGGTTAAAGTGCTAATGCGTCTTGGCGCGTACTTCCGAGTCGCGGACTCAAAATTTGTTTAAAGTACAAAAAACAGGTATTTTTTTTTTTTACATTTTTTAAAACACTAAAAACACTATACTACTTTTTAGTTGAGGGGGCTGCAGTCTGGCAGTCCGATGCCACGAGCCGCCCCTGATATATATATATATATATATATATATATATATATATATATATATATATATATATATATTTGATACTGCATAGTGATAGATATACTATGCATGTGAGAAACAGATACTGACAGACAGATATGTATACGTATATATCTGTATGTATAGAAATTTATACATAATGGATCATTTCAATGAAGGGCCAACAGAATTGTGCTCATTTTTGCTAACTATACGGGCATGCCCAGCGGGACTGTCACTGCTTATAATATGACTTCAGGCCACACCTACCTGTATTCCAGTCCAGGATTTTGTAAGTTACAGACAGTAACATCCGCCCCTGTTTTTGCAGTACTGCATTTCACTCAAAATGTCCATAGTATTCCCCAGCTGTCTGCTGTACTAAATATGTGACTGTGGTTGTTAATGTTACACCACCAACAGACTGATAGTCTGTATACCTCACAAATGTCCTGATTTTCACAGAATGTCCAGAGTTTTGCCTCATATGTTTGGTGTGTTCCTCACATATTTGTAGATTTCTGGTGCTTTATTGAATGTTGACATCAATACATTCTACTAACTACAGACAAACAATTGTGAGTCAGACTTTATATCCATCAGAATACATGTACTACTGCAACACCTTTACTTCCAGCAAGGTTTATGTGACCAATATTTAAACTCTGTCCCTATGTTTTGGCCTTTGCCCCCCCAATCTTCCTAACTTTCTCCAGATTTATTGCACTAAGAGGCTGGAAGGTTATGACATTCTGTGAAAACACCAACATACTGCTACCTCAAATGCAAAAGATGTGAGTAATTCCAGATTAGAACCATCAATACCATTACCCATGCTAGCTTCCATAGTCCACTGAGCCACACAGGTCACTAAACAGAGAGGGGTCACCCATCACACATTCAACAACATACATATGTACATTGTTATCCCATGTGAAGAGAGACATACAATGTGTGAGCGCTATATATGTTACAACCCTGAGATTGCCTGGTCCACTGCTATACCATAGCTGATATTCTGTTAAAGTGGTTATATGGGGACACCACTGTGTTGGAGGTGGGGGAACAACAGCACATGATCAGCTTGAGTAGACAGTAGTCTAAATATCATGTGTGCCCACTGTTTAACATCTCCCTTGCCTGATGTCATGAATATTCCAACCATGAAGCCTAGTGAAAATTAAGGAACACATACTATTGGACTAGGTATCAGTTTTGTGGATGTTAACTCTGACCAAATAGCCCACTATATTTTCTTGCATAACAGCAGCAGATCCATGCATACAATACCTTATTATAGTAATCCTTACAATTAGCGTGTAGGTTAGAGACTTACCTTGAGAATGCATCAGTTGACAGAACTGTAGTTCAGGACTGACTCTGTGTAATGCAAGTGGTACACAAACCCATACATGGATAGGTGCAGGTTGTGTGGGTTGCCTGGCATCAGCTATTTTATTATATGTATGTGAGTGGGAATAAGATGTCAGTCCCTGGGGCCTTAGGTTGTTAGTGAATGTGCTATGCGTTGCCACATAGCCAATACCAGGGCATACTGGATATGCCTACGTCTGCCTACAGGGACATCATCAGAGGACTTCTCCTCTGAGTCCTCCTGTGAGTGTAGCTGTGCAGACCTAGGCACTGATGGGGGGCTGTGTATCCCCTCCCTATGCTGATCCTGCCACAGCTGCTTCCACAGGATGATATTGTGTAGCATGGCACATACTGTGAACATATGTGCACATGTGGCTGGAGAGTACTGCAGGGCTCCACCAGATATATCAAGGTACTGGAGCCATCACTTCCGCACCCCAAACACACAATCTATCATGTTCCTAGTTTATGTGTGTGCCTCATTATGATGTTCTTCCATGGGTGTGTGTGCATTTCTGATGGGTGTCATCATCCACGGTTCTAGTGTGTAGCCACCATCCCCCACTAAATGGCTGTGTGGGATGTCCCCCTTAGCAAACATCTAGTACAGCTGTGATGCATGCCAGATATGGGAGTTGTGATAGCTCCCAGGACTGCCAGCACACACATTCATGATAATGCCCCAGGCATTGCACACAGCCTGGCAGTTGATGGAGTGATAACCCTTGCAATTGATGTAGATTCTACTCTCCTCACCAGGTGGTGCCTTGATCTCAGTACCTCAGGTTAGTGTGCTACATGGCAGAAGTGCTGCATATTGCTGACTTTTGCCTCAGAGGTGACGGGAAAATATATGTGCTCACTGGCATGTGATAGCATGGCATCCAGGAACTGGTGGAGTACCCTGGATGCTGATGCTTGTGAGACCCCCATCATGTCCCCAGTTGGTCTTTGCAAGGTACTTGTGGCTATTATCCTAAGGGCTACATATACCTTTGTTTCCATTGGGATGGGTTTCCCTCCTCTGCTGGCTCTGGGCCTGAGTTGAGGCCAGCAGAGCTCAGTGAGTACTTATAATATGCCCCTGTCCACCCTGTAGCGCTCTACAATCTCCAGCTCATGTAGCTCCTGGAAGGTTACCCTGGGCCTGAACATTCTCCTCCTTCTCTGCCTAGGCCTGTTGTCAACAGCAGCAGCAGCATTGACTTCAGCATCTAACACATACAAATGTAGCAGACATGCAGTAGCCCCTAGCATTCTTTCAGTTAAAATTCCCAATTCTGTACTCCAATGGTGCAGAATATGGGGGAAAAATCAGATTGTAAGGTGTATGCATACTCACTGTAGGTGCTGCCTGCATGACTGGCTACCTATGATGCAGTGCACCTGCCTAAAATATCATTGACATCATTTAATGGCCCTAGTTGAAGTTAAGCAAGGATCAACAGTAATTAATACATCATTGACCTTTTAGATACTCTGAGCACTATGGTGCACTGTGCAAACATACACCCTGTAGGTAAACACTTCTTAGCAGTCAGTGCACACACACCCAAACTTCCAAGCTTAGCACAGTGGTGCGCAGTGCAAACAGGTGCAGCTAAGCTCCAATCAGCTTAGAAGTTATTGGACACATCCTCTCTTGCTGTCAGCTACCTCCACTGGGACACCAACCCTGGTTCTCTGCCTACACGGAGGGGATATGCGGACACATTTACTCCATTATGCTATTCAGTAACTCCACCTCATTTGCATAGGGATCCATGCTCACAACCTGGATACTGCACCCTTCCAAGCCCTTCCACATTAGCAACAGCACCAGTGCACCATTGTAGATACTCCATGCAAGGTCCTGTAATACATTTCTGTCTCATGATATTAATATTTGATTTTTCCACTTCTTTTTTTTTTAATAAGGCATGTTTGCACACTGAGGCACATCATGCAAACATACTAAGATTATTAAAAAAATGTACTATTTTAATACATTTACTGTAACTTTAAGAACACAAAGAGGATAGTTTTGCTCATATCTGTTTGTGCTATGCCATTTCTATCTACCTACATTTTTACAGCCTGTTCTGCTTGTCTACAGTCCTGTACATGGAATTTTTCTTTGTACACTATGGATACTGACACAGGGTCTGCAGAGTTGCCTATCTGCTTGCTGGATCGCTCTACCTGTCTCATCTGCATGAGATTCGACTGCTTATGAGGTAGTTTGCATGCCATGGAAGTGTCCATGTTGGCACACTCGTGCACACTGATCAGCAGGGCTTAATGAATCTAAAAATGTTCACACCCATATTAACAATGTGGTGTAATGCCTACATGGAAAAAATGTGTAGGCTTTATTAAATTCCTCCCCTTATTTTTTTCATCTTTGATATGAAGATGCGTGGGATACTGAACATTCTTTGGTTTGTCTCTGAAACCACTGACAATGAACTATAGCTCAAATCTTTGAATCCAAAACTTCCAGGTTTCTGACAGGTTCTCTGCAGTATCAGAGTTTTCAGAGATTCCTTGTAGCCTGCGTGACACAAAAGCTGAAGATAAACTGGCAGTTCTATACAACAGAGACATAAAGTCCATAAACATAGGTATGATAAATGGGCTTGGGTGCTGGTCGAGTCAACAATGAAGAGTCAGAAAAATGATGAGATGTTTACCAACTCCCCTCTTGGGTGGGGAGTAGCATGTTGTGGTATTTCCTTATGTCATAGTTTTCAATGGAGGCTGCGATCTCTGGCAGTGACTGCAGCAGTCACAAGTAGTGTAAAAATTATCTTGTGTGATGTGGCACTACAGAGGTGAGGCATGTCCACCTGTAGCAAAGCTGCTGCATGCCCCCAATAGATGGCATTCCCAGCAGGCTGAGACAGCTAGAAATCCATCTTTTAATCTTCAACCCAGTTTTGCATCCTTGGAGGTAGCAACACTGAGTATGTGTTACTCTTCCCCTTGCTGCCTCCCAGCTTCATTGTGAATACTGGCTGACTTACCAACATGAAGGAACCAACAGCCTGGGCCTAGAGAATAGATTGACTGGGGAGCAGCAGCAGCAGTTCTCCTGAAAGGAGAATTGCAAGTAGATTTGGTAACTTCAGAAGCAACCCCAATAATTTTTTATATAATATAGGATATTTGCTACACTATTTATTACTGCCTAAAGTTATGGTATTACCTGCATATATTAAAGATGTGTTTGATTTCATTAGTAAACTGAAAAATGTACAATGGAATGTTAAATTGGAAGTTAAAAATCTTTATACAAGTATTGAACACTCTTTTGGGATGGAATCTGTTAGGTTTTTCTTGGGTGATTGTCTAGCCACTGAGCATATTACTGAGTTGCTCCATTTCTGTTTAACTAAAAATTTGTTTGAGTTCAATGGGGAAATTTTTCACCAGAAACAAGGTACTGCTATGGGGGCGGTCTTTGCCCCCTCGTATGCAAATCTAAGTATGGGTTTATTTGAACAGGAATATATATATATATATATATATATATATATAGAGAGAGAGAGAGAGAGAGAGAGAGATGCATTTTATTGTCAGTATGTTAAAAGTTATTTTAGATTTATAGATGATCTCATTTTTTTATGTGAAGGAGAGGAAGATGATGTTTATAAGTTTATTGATAGTTTGCAAGCAAATAGATTTAATTTAAAATTTGAAGGTATCCAGAAAGGTAAAATAGTTTCTTTTTTGGATGTTAATCTGGATATAACAAGTGGAGATAGATTACATACTAGGGTACATAGAAAATTTGAGGGCAATGTCCAATATTTGAAAGCCTCTAGTTGCCATCCTCCTCATACCATAAAGGCTTTACCTTATGGGGAGTTGGTGCGATTACATAGATTATGTAATTATGAAATAGAACTTCAACAGGAGATCTTAAGAACTTCTACCACGTTTGAGTCTAGAGGTTATGATAAACATATATTGAATAAAGGCATTGAAAACTTCAAACGAAAAACAAGTAAACCCACAAACAAACTGTGATCTTCTCCAACAGTGCTAGGAAACATGGACATGAAAACTAGCACTTTCATTCACTTTTATTAATTGTGAACTTCCTCAAAAACAACAAACTCCACCCTTTCACTTAATTTATACTCAAATTAATCACATGGTTGATTACATCATGAATCACTTTTCTTAAAAAGACACATGTTTTAAAACATTGTATGAATGTACATATGTACCTACTAAAAAAATATATATATATATATATATATATATATATATATATATATATATATATATATATATATATATATATATATATATATATATATATATATATATGTCATTTTTTTAAATAAATACATACATATACATACATATTTTTTGTAAAATAAAAAAAATCAATGTTTCATCATCAAAAAACATTTGATGTTAATGGTTTCATTCAAACCGGGCTTAGTATCTGCCCCAAAATGAAGTTGCCACAAAGATTATTTACATTCCAATAAGGTTTTAAGATCCTCTGTATATGGTTGTTGTCTAACATTGTCTATTACAGAAAAAACTAATTTCTTAAAAGTAGGACAAACTAATGAATGCTTTGCTAAAGCATTAACTTGTTCTTTTTTCTTTATTGGTAATATATATTGGATAAAGCTTGTCTTAAAATGAATAAACAGTATACCAAGGAATGGACAAGACGAGATAATACCATTTTTTCCACACATAATAATAAGACTTCTGATATATATTTTGTTACCGTATATAGTTGCTTTAGTGGGGTAGTATTTAATTTGGTTAAATATTATTGGTGTTATTTAAAATCATTAAAAAATTCTCATTTATGGATGCCAAAAAGACTTAAAATATCTTATAAAGTGGGCAGGAATATAAAAAATGTTTTAGTGCGAAGTAGGTTTGCAATGCCTCCCTCACATTTGAAAGTTATGGCTAACCGTCAGGGCACTGTGACTTGTGGTAGTTGCAAAGTTTGCAAATACATCAAAGCTAGTTTTGATAGAATCAGTGGGCTTTAATTTAAAGTAAAGGGCTATTTTAAATGTGATACTGAGGGCATCATTTATGCCCTGAAATGCCCCTGTAATAAATGTTATATTGGAGAATCTAAAAGAGCCTTCAAAATTAGGTTATTGGAGCACATTTGTGATACTGATAATGCTAAGGAATCTAGCTCAGTGGCAGAACAGTTTCATAAAGCACACTAGGGTCAGTCGGTAGGTTTATGCAGTACTATTTTGGAAAAAATAGATAATATACAAACAGAAAAATATGTTAAAAATAGACTTTTATATAAGGAAGCCTTGTATATTTTAAAATTTGATACTATGTTACCTAGAATGCTGAGTTTAATTGGCGAGTTTTACTTTAATTGTCCTGAAGATTGGTTTTAATTGTTTTATCATGTGTTTAATTACATCTATTATATAGAGGGCTAGTGTTTTTTAATGTTTATACTCCTTGAAGGCATTACTGCCGAGATGTCAGAGAAAATTAAAGTTTCATTTAGTTCTACTTTGTTTCTGCATTTATGTTCACTGGCTACGTGTTTTTTTTTTTTTTTTTTTTTTGTTACATCCCTTATTTTGACTCAAATTTTAGCCATTTCCCTCTCAATCCTTCATAAAACTGGCATCTTTTGGAGTAAAGGTAGTGAATTACACTAACAGCAATAATTATCGTTATAGACTTCTTTTACTTCAGAAAATGCATATTTTCACATTCTCTTATTCTGTCAATGTCTCAAGTTAAAAGTATTAATATTTTAAAAGTGTCCATGATTGTCTCGGATTATTTCTGGATTTGAACTTGATTCTGTTGAGATTTGTCCCTGATTGGTTGAGAACTATGGTCTACAGAATTATAGAAACTATCCTTCTGCTTCTTCCTAGCCGATGAATAGGATTCATTAATTACTTTTTCCAAATTTAAGTGGGTGTGTACCAGGTGCAGTCTAAAGAGTGTTAAATTCTAATTCAGGAAATACATTAATCTAGGCAAAAGTAGCACTGCATGTGTCTTATCTTAGGCTTTGGTGTTTCAGGGTCACATAGCAACCATACATAAAGTATTAGTTAATTGCATCTGATTTCTCTGATGATGCCAAAAAATAATAATGGAAATATAAAAGACACATAAAAATAAGAACAAAACTAAAAAAAAATGTATATACACATATGAATTAAAAATGAAAATACATGTAACTCAGATTATCTGTTTTACTACTAGGTCCTATTGGTGTAACAACTGTAGAGATCGTGGCTCCATTAATTTGGTTTATTTGGCTATGTGCCAAGGCTGTACAGCATTTTACATTGGAAAAAGCAATAGGAAATTCAAAGAGCTCATATGTGAACCTTTATCAAAATGCCAGATTAACACAATTGCTTTATACAAACACATAGCAGAGACAAATATAAATCAATCACATATTTAAATCCTAGTAAGTAAGCAGAAGAGATGGTGACATATGGACTTAGACAGAACATATGGAATATAAGTGCATTATAGTGCAATGTATCTTTAAGAGATTATTCATATCCATAGCTAAATGATACAGTAAGCTTGAAACCAGTGTTAAAGACCAAACAGATAATTTGAGTTACATGTATTTTAATTTTTAATGCATATGTATGTGGTGTGTGTGTGTGTGTGTGTGTGTGTGTGTGTGTGTGTGTGTGTGTGTGTGTGTGTGTGTATATATATATATATATATATATATATATATATATATATATATATACATATATACACACACATGCATGTATACATCCCTCTTTGAGATAAACTGTATTAACATCGTATCTAATGCACTTAGATTCTGTTGCCACATTACTTTTGATTCTTGTTTTAAATAGGATTGCGTGTGATTTGCATAGTAAATCTGATGAAGCATTTGCAAATGCCTGTTGTGCTAGTTCTTATCCTTGGAATTTTAATAAACAGTTCTGAAGTATTTTCTCTTTGTGGCGACTTGTGTTCATCTTCTGGTTTGTTGGCTTTGTTTTTGCTTGTTGAACTCGCCCCTATCTATGGCATATCGTTTACTGTTTGCTGTGTTTCTGTGGAGGGTACTACTACCCCACCTGTTTCATTCTGCCCACAAACAGCATATACATCACACGTGTTTTGATTATATGTTATCAGTCTTGACAAGTGACTTGTTAGGACTAGTAACACACATTTATAACATATATGATATATATGCTGCTACAGTGGCAACAAAATAGTGAACTGAAACACATGTACAGCCTCCAGGAATATTATCAGACATAGTAAGGACTGTTCTATATCTGCTACCCTGGGCAAGATGACTGCCGAATGAAAATGCAAAAAAAAAAAAAAAACTGAAATCATGTTGCATAAAAACATAACTGAAAAAAATACAGTGAAGTTGGAGGTGAAGTACTGTACAGTATTCCTTTATCTCTATGGTACACTGATTTATGAGATGGGTGTTGACTATATATCAGAGATTGAAGGATTGTGAACTCCAGTGACAATTTCTTGAAATGTACAGCCTGCATTTCTTCTTCTTTTTTTTAATACAGTTTGTTTTACATCTTGGGGCTCTAGTCATTATTCATACTTCACTTACAAGAAAGGCCAATGACAGCTCTTCCCAAGTTGCAACTTTATCCCAATGTTTCTGCATCACCAGAACAGATATTGCAGACCCTATGTAAAGCCACTTTTAATCAAAGAGGTAAACAATTTGTTTTTAACACTGGTAGCATGCCATATAGCACTGCTATGCATTCAGCTGAGTGTAATTAAGCAAAACAGAATGTTTATTGAGGCATTATGATGGATTGTAAAAGTAGTAATGAAGATTATGTAGTTAGAGCATACACTTTTGATTCCACAACTGATATGCAACGTCATCAGCTGCGGCTAAAATTTAATTGACAATCCAGCATTATTGTGTTACTAGTTGTATCTCAGTTAAACAGAAGCATATTAGTGCACATCCCACTTGTAGGAGTAAAAGTGTGCTTGTTGAGATCTTGTCTTTCTCTGCTACATTCATCTCAAAGGGTAAACAAAGAAAATAGTGAGGTACTAAATGGGTCAGCTTGAAGGAAATGAGGTCTGGTACAAATACTCACCCCTCCCTCATCCTTATCCCACAGCTTCCATGGCAGTTTGCATTACCTTTACATATTGAATGAATACACGTACATTGAAAGTACAGGTATGGCAACTGTGCACAGCTCAAAGCTATTTATCTGTGCTTGTGAGATTATCATTATAAATACTTATGCAAAATGTATTAGGAATAGCAAAAAACATAATGTACTGCATTCGACCGTTGAACTGTAATAAATGACTGTCAGCATTTACAGTGGAATTCTAAAGAAACTAATTTACTGACTGTCTCCTCACCTTCTCCAGTCTCAATCCATCTTCTTTGCGCCTGAATGAAATTCTTAGTTTCTGGAATGTAAGTTGCTTAGATACGCATAGTTACAACAGGTTTCTTTTCCAGAGCAATATGTCACAGACAGGGGAAAAAATCCCTACAGCATTTCATTGCAAAGGAAATTATCAGCTAGACAACAGGTTTTGATTTTCTTCTTCATTGTCAAACCCTTGCTAAATAAACAGACTACACAACAAGTGTTGTGCTTGTGCACATTTGTGAATGTTTGTTTACTGGGGGATTCAGGGATTAAAATGCAAAAATGACTGGTTGATGTGTAAAATGGTACATTACATTCATGGAATACTGTCAAAGACTGGCTGAACTACTGGAATCCAAATAGCTGTAGCTACTCACATTATGAGCCTGTATTATTCATAAAATTAAATAAATATAACATCATAGCTTTTATATTATTTTTGTATTTCAGCATATTTCTGTAAAACTATCTCTTCAATACTAACAGATCATTTTTCAATTTTTCCTTAAAAGATATCGCATGTAGAATATGTCTATGTTGGTGGGTGTGGGGAGGCCACAAAACATTTTAGTCTGTCCTGAAAAATTACATTGGTCCTAACGATGAGCTTATCAGCAGAAATGGCTAACCCTTGAAGGTGTCAGGTCAAGGTTTTTAAACTGGCAGTTCAGAGATCGGATTTAGCTAACAAAATGCAGGTTCATACCAATGTTGAGTCTCAATATTTGTGCTCCAGTTTTCATTATGCTCAACCTGAGACTTGCCCTTATGATATGAAGTGGATTCAAATTTCAACTCCCAGTGAAGAGTGATTTTCACAGAAAACTTAGTGTCAAATTTCAGAGAAAAAAATACAGTACAAGGCCAGTCATTGTTGCACAAGACTTCTTGTTCAAGTCTCTGAGAAGTGTGAGATACAAGTTTGTCATCAAAAGAGAAGAAAAAAGCTTTATTTAAATTTTGCTTAAATATTTTAAGTTGCCCTTATACTGGCCTGTGTGGTGACACTTTGTTGCACTTCTCTGCTTTTTGTCCATGGTTTACTCAAACAAGTTAACAGTTTCCATTTTTTTAGTTTGTTCTGGAACATTAGTCTTGTAGCTTCATATGCAGTTGTGTGAAAATTATGTATTACTGGAAGATTTTATCAAACATTATACTGCACTTCTATTGCCATAAGTATAATTACCTGTAAGAAATAGCTTTATACAGTTTGGGGCCTCAATCTTGCAGCTTCTTTCACAGTTGTGGCAGGAGTGTGATCTACTGTCAGATTTGAGCCTCATTTTCTCATTTATTACATTGTTACTGGAAACATTCCGAGACAGTATAGAGTGTAAGTCTGTGGTGGGATTGCAGTAGTGGCAGTATTGTGAATTCTTCTTCAGGATTTGTGCTTCAGTATGTCTCATAACTGTATATATCTGTTTAACGTTGCATTCCAGTTTCTTTCTCTTTTCATTGCTACTAGTTTTCCCCCTATTTTTTTTAGTCTCTGCTTTTTGTCCATGATTTAGCCAAAAACAGTTTATCTGTTTGCATTTTTTTGTTTGTTTTGGGACCTTAGTCTTCTAGTTGTATGAACATTGTGAATTACTGCAGGATTTTAGCACTATTTATACATTATACTGCATTTCTATTTCCATAAGTAAAACTAAACGTAAAAAAATAGCTTTTTGTATTTTGAACTCAGTCTGGGGCCTCTATCTTGTAGCGTCTTTCACAGTTGTGGCAGGACTGTAATCAGCCAGATTAGAGCTTCATTTAGTCATTCACTACAGTATTACTGTAGTCAGGTGCCTTAGTCTGCTGTGGTTTTAGCAGGCTATGCATCTGACTTCTACCCTTCATAGTAATCTCACTTCCAAAGACCTTCGTTACCCTCTTCCATTGCTATTTTCTGTTGTGTAACCTATTTAAGTACTTTCTCACCTATTATTTTCTGTATATCCATAACACTAAGTGTCCACCCAGAAAACCAGTATTGCACTTGAGTAAACCTCACTAACTACAAATTGTCTCCTGGTCATTTTCCCAGAGTTCCCATCTGCTTGGCACCCTTTACACACTCTGAAGTGGTCCTGAGTTGATCCTGCTACATCATTGGCAGATAAAAGATTTTTTTACTGTTTTGCAATTCAATCAATTGTTTTGAGTATTACTGCTTTATTTTTCCTTTATTTGTTGATTTTGCCTTTAAATCATTCTAAAGGTCCCCAATACTTGAAATATCCTTGTCAATGTAGTTTAAGTTGTTTTGTCTTAACATTACATGCACAAACAATCTTTCTTGGTGTTATTACATCAAGAGTTTGGCAGTGCACTGTACAGACAGAAATGCCCAAAAAGTAAATATCTATAAAACTTCCCTTATAACTGAAACCTGTAATTTGTATGACTAAAACAAATCTATTGTGCTGAGACAAGCTTAGAGCAGCTAGTCTGCACATTAAACAGAATTCTTATCAAATCTTACAGTCTAACCTTGTCTAGTGTCAAACACCAGAGATCCCCCCCCTAAGAAGACTTAGTATAACCCAGTCCACAACCTACAGCAGTGCACCCAAATATAGCTCTAGACAACATGAATATGCAATTTCCAAAGTTTTCTGTAGCTAGCTTGGTAAATATGGGCAATATGGACATCATAAGAAAATGTAAAAATTGCCCCATGTTGACAATCATTTAATCTTTACAGAAACAAACTCAATATGCAAGAGGAGCGCATACACAATGTCATTGGAGGCAAAAAATCTTGCATATGAGCAAGGTTGTCAAGAACACAACTCCTACATCCACCACTCATAGTGTCTACCACACACAAAGACCAACTTATGCTAAGGCACTAAAAAGCAATCTTCACAACCTTATAAATGGCAATGCTTATCCTCAAATTTCTAAAGCACTCACCAAAAGCCATACCAGACACCGCACATATGCCTACACCCAGTGTAGCTCCAAAAGCAAAGCCCATAAGGCAAGCCAACACATTACCCAGGACTCTTGTCATAGGGGACTCCTTTGTATGACACACAAATGCCCCACTCATGAGATTGAACAAGGCAAAGATAGCGGTTAGTTGCTTATCTGGAGCCAGGATCCACCAAGTTATGATGCAAACACACAAGTCACTACACCACAGGTACCGGTATGACTCAGAGTCCATGTAAACATTAATGACCTGAGATGTACTTCCCTGTACTATATGAACAGAGACATTATTAATCTCTCTGAATATGTGTCTCAGGCAGGTATGTGGCTTGCATTTATCAACATTGTACCTTCAACAAGGTTTTTGCCACAGTATAAACAAAAGATTATTGACTTCAATAATTAGTTAGTTTCTGGTGTCTTCCAGGGGGACTCAATATTTGCATGGAAGGGCATGGTTAACAATCCACATTGCTTTACAAAGGATGGTTTGCATCAGTCTCCCCCCTAGGCTTCCAGATATTCCCTAAATCTTTATCCAGTCCCTTAGAGCCTTTTTAGGCTATGCCAAATTGACAAACCTCCTGACATAGCAAATAAAACCCAAAGAAACCTAAAGGTGTTACTTCTCAATGCTGTGAGCCTAAGCAAGAAACTCCACACCCTACAGGCTCTCCTCACTCTGGAGAATATAGACATCTGTGCCATTACCAAGGCATGGTTTCAATCCAGAGAAAGTATTCGGGCAGTGCAAGACTTCAGTGTCTTCAATCAGCTGCACACACAGGGACAAAAAGTGGAGAAGTCTCAATCTATATTAGCAGCAAGCATAACTCTACATTGGTTAAACAGAACAATGCCCTGGAATTTATCCACGTGCAAATCACCACAGACAAAGTCCTATACCATATCTTAGCAAGCTGTAGGTCATTATGTTAACACAAATACCGTTGACCAAATAGTGTGCACACCCTCCAGAGGTTCAAACATACTGGACCTGGTACTCACTAATATGGGAGAGTGCTGCACCCACTAACCACCCATGTCATATCCTCACCAGTAAAGTCAGACCACAAACCTGTTTCCTGCAAAATAAAAATCAGCTCAGTAACCCCAGCAAACCTTGTAGCAGTTAGGTACTTTTCCAAAGCAAACTACATCCTATTAAGTGATAATTTATCAAAATTCAGTGCCCCTCCCAACTCTGAATTTACAGCGACCGCTGCAGAATTGTTCATAGAGACTCTGTACAACCATATAAATGACTGTATAGAAACTACTGGTCCCTACTAGAAGTAAGCCCAAAACAAACTCTAAAAACAAAACAGACTGGTGGAATTCTAACCTTAATAGGGCAGATAACAAAAGGAAAAAAAGTCAGGGCTAAAATCATCAACTTCCATAATGTTAGGAGCTCCCTAATTAAACTGAACAGAAAATTAAGAGGACTAATTAAGTCCAACTAGGCCATTTACAAAGTCAAGGTAGCCTCATAGGCTAAAGACAACCACAAGGCCTTCTACAGCTATGTCCAAAACCTGAAAGGCAGCACACATCAGTGTGCTGAACTGGTGGTCAGTGGTGCCACCTTTACTGAGTAGAGCATAGCAAATTTGCTGGCTGACAAATTCAGCTCATACTTCATTCCTCCCCCATGAAATACCTATTAGCATAACTCTCAACTATTAACAAGGAGTAGCTCCTGGTATTACTCACTAAGACAAAAACACAGCCTCAGTGGGACCAAACAATATCCCAGGATGCCCCCTAAACAGCTTGAAACATGAGCTATCAGGACCACTTGAGTCACTTTTCAGCTCTATCCTCAGTACAGGCTTTGTACCACAAGAATGGAGGATGGCAATGGTTATCCTACTTCACAAGGGTGGACCATCAACTTACCCCCACAACTACAAACCTATTGGCATGATTAGTCTAATATGCAAAGCCATGGAACAACTTATGATGGAAATGATCAACAAAGACATAGGCAATCTTTAGACACTGGATCCAACCCAGTTTGGCTTTGTCAAGGGATGGTCATGCCTATTAAACCATGTGGACTTCTTGAGAAGTTCACCAAGGCAATGAATGAGGGGAAAATGGTGCATGACCTGGCTAAGGCATTCGACACAATACTCCACTCAGACATAGTTGGCCAACTTACTGAACTGGGCATAAATACCTACATAACTCTCTGAATTGCCAGCTTGCTTACAGACAGGACCCAGTATATTAGTGGAGGTGATATCACCAGCGAGGTATCTCAGGGATCTCGGCAGGAAAAGCTCCTATTTGCCATCTACTTCTGTGAGATAAAGGCTAATGTCAAGGGCCTTTGGCTGAACAAGTTCACAGATGACTGCAAATTAGCAGCTATCATAAATTCCCCCATGACACAAACATCTTACAGCAGGGTCTCTGTACTCTATCTCATACAGGTTACTAAGAGGTGATCTATGCCTGGCATGCAAGGCATCTTCAGATCCAGCTGTGATGGTCCTTTTGCACATCTTCAAAATGAACAGCATCAGAATCACTAGATTCAAGGATTTAAATTTTGCTTGTGACATAAAAAAAAAAATGTTGGTGAGACGGATATGTGTCTCAGATGATCGTCATGCACTGGAACAGACTCCTCATCCATGTGAAGCAGAGTCCATCCCTAACCGTATTTAAGCAGAACCTTAACCAATGGATGGGAAATAGAAAATTCACTCCAGGTATCGCCCCCCCCCACCCATGTCTCTGATAGACAGAGACAGTAATGCCCAAACTAGCATACCCCCATATATCCTCTAGAAACTTTCTTAGCAACATATCCTCTCCTAATAAATGTCCATGATAAATGAGTTGGATTGCAAGGCTAGGCTTATAAAGGCCCTGGTGGTCATTAGTCTAGTATATACCTATGAACCCTATAAACTTATGAACGTGACATGGGGACCCAGTTGACACTGCTAGAATATCTGGTATAAGGGTATTTAGAAAATGGACAGATTTTGCTGAAGTGCTCCTGAAATACACTGAAACAGCCAAGTGAACTAGAATGCAACCTCAGTCTATTCTCAAACTCTGGGGTTAGAATAAACCTCAGGACACTATTTATATTATCTAGATTTTTAAAGAAGTGAATATTGCTCCTTACGTTTCCCCTGAATGGCAGTTCATCAATAGCCATTTCAAATGGAAAAACTCTTCAAAACAACTTTTGATCATTTTACATAGTTTGAGGTCATAGTAGGGGAATGTGTTTCATATTTAATACATAGTTTTCTTTTGGAAATCTTTTTTTTTTTTTTATATATAGTACTATAATCTGAAGCCAGTCTGTCTGAAGATGGGCCTGTCAATCCAAGCTTTAAAATTATTTTTTGAAGGCCATTCCTCAACATTTCTCTAAATGTCTGCTGTTCAGATCTCTCTTAGCCCTGGTCATGATTCTCTGAATACTTCCATGTCAACGAAAAGTCTCTTTTGACAAATTATATTTGTAGTATCCTACTTCAGTAAACCGTATGGCTCCTGAGATATATATCTGGTGCTCATGCAATACCAGGCTGCAGTTTATCAGCCCCACACCTTCCTAAAGACACATTAAGTGTACAGGATTTGGAGTTGGTTTTAATAAGGCTTAACTGCCAGAAACCCTGATTTGTATTGAGTACTGAGAAAAACTGGGTGTGCACATGGCATCACTAAGATTGTAGCTTCAACTGTAAGTGGATAATACTCTCTTTTAATCTATTTATTTGTTTGACACTACTCAAGGCAAATCTTTTCTTTTGTTTGCAACAATGACCAGGCTATTCCCCCATTCTTTTTGGCACTAACTCTTCTTAACAATAAGAAAATTCCAGTTCCACAGGTAGCAAGAAAAACCAGTAGGAATCAAAAAGAGATAAAACACAGTAGTTAAATCCAAATACTTAGCGCTTTCATCTGAATAGTAAGCAGACTTCTTCAGAGTAGTCTGCGTACTACTCAGACGAAAGCGCTAAGTATTTGGATTTAACTACTGTGTTTTATCTTTTTTTATTCCTACTGATTGTTCTTGCTACCTGTGGAATTGGAATGTTCTTGTTGCTGTGCTGTGGGTTCTTGGTTTTATGTCATGTTCTTAATACTTATGTTTTCCATACACTTTGGATCCTGATCAGTTTTACTTCAAAGTACTTCAAGTACTTTTCTGGAATAATGTATCACCAGCACTGCATCAAAAATTATTTGTATGTTTTAGTCTCCTGAGAAGTCTTCTAAGCCAGTAAACAAAGCAGCATATCCATGCAGCTCTGTGGTTCTGCACCATATCTGTTTTGTGACACTGGACAATATATGCAAATTATGGTAGCAGTATATCAAATATGTCAATATTATTTATATCAGTTTTGTTCATTTCAATAAATATTTAAAATATTTGAAATACTTCAATGTTAACCAACAGTTAAAAACAACAGTATTACTGTACTAAGCAAGGTAGTTAGTAGATGGCATGTATCTTTCGGAAACCTGTGTGTTTTAATGTTTTGCATAAGACTGAAGCATCTGTATACCTGTAGACTATACAGATTTTATTATATTCCTTCTAGTATACAGTTATTACTAATGTTTATAACTGTTTCACCAAAAACACTTGCATCTCTGGATGTCTACATGGTACCCACCATGTTTTTGAGGCTTTTTTTTACTAACACTTGCCTCTTGCATAAGTCTCCACCCCCCCCCCACCCCCCATGACAGTAGTGAACTCAGTTTTACTTTTTATTCTGCATAAATACGGAAATGTTTCCTATTTCATAGTTTTCATAACTTTTTGCAAACTTGCTTCAATGGCTTAAGCCCTGTACTTCCCACAGTTGCAGTTTTATTGTGCTTGCTTATAATCTCAGCTGTGGATGCCACCTTGCTCTGTAATGTATGACCTATCATTCATAAGATAGTAGTCTCAGCATTCAAATATTGTTAACATAACATTAGTGTCTTGTACAGATTTCTGGCTGTATTTTGTCTCACCTAAATGTTTAATGTAATTTTTTTCCTGCGTATGTGCCTTTGCCATAACAGTATCATACGTCATTTTTACAATATTAACAGACAATGGATATATCTGATTTCTCACAACTTGTCAGTTGACATTTATCCAGTCTTATATGCTCTTCTGAAAATCTTAATGACTTATGGATAACAAGCCAGGTATCCTTCTCCTCAAATGAAACCTGGCTGCACAATGTTCATCTATTTCTCAATCCAAAAAATCTAAATTAATTCTCTTCACCCCTGAACATTGTGACAATAATAAATCTTCTATTTCTATTTCTTCCTCTGACAATAAAAAAAAATAGAATTTGTTCATCATACTAAACTGCGAGGAATACAAATAGATGACAATATGAAATTCAACTGTCATATTCAAAACACTGTAAAAAGAATCCACCATAAACAATGTATAGAATCAAAACATTCCTGGCATACTCCTCTAAGAAACGCACTGCCTCATCCCTCCTGATGCCTACACTCCTCTATGCAACACTCTGTTTTACCAACCTACAATTTTCCTCATATAAACAAGTTATAACAGTGCAATAACAAGACAGCCAAATGTTTTGCCAACCTCTCCCATATATTCCACCACTGCCAAGCTTTCAAACAACTGCATTAACTCAAATTACCACACTACATAAATATTCCCTCCTTCTCACTACCCACAAATGTATCCATAAACCCAATAACTGTCCACCTCTCACCAACATCACTGAGCTCTACACCCCAACCAGATCTTTACACTCTAATATCAAACTCTTATTTCTGCTAACAAAGTCAAACAATGCTGCAGGAGGCTCCCTATATTCCACATATGTAGCTAGAATCTGGAACACTGTTTCCCCACAAGCTCCTTTAATAAATCTAAAACCTCACCTAATACACTACTGAATCTACAATTGCTTGTCTCCCAGATAAACATATAGTCATTGTAACTCTATTTTAGTACAAGCTATTCCATTCCTTTCTCTTTTGTCTAACCCAACCCCATCTCAACCATCCTTTCTCACTGTCTCCTTCCTACTCCTACCACATTGTGTCTCTAATTCACAGCCTTCCCACCACGTCTCCTTACATTATTATTCTTCTGTTAACCTGTACCTCTCTATTTCCTCTCATGCACTAAGCAGTTTGCATAATACAACTATTCATTACTTTTCCCATCTCTCCTTTCAGTACTGCATATACATACATACTGCACTTCTGCATTTTTTACTCCCATTTTAGACTCACTTCTCTCTCTCTTTATATATATATATATATATATATATATATATATATATATATAGTCAGTGTAACTAATCATTTTTTTACTAGTGTCTTTCTCTCATTTCTATGTGTAAAATGTACTCGATTCTTTATTACTAATGTCATTTATTACAAATTCATTCTGCAATTGTTGCATCTAGCCCTTTGTAACCTAATGCACTTTACTTTGCTTGTTTGTGTCTCAATATATTATCATTGTATATGTGGAGATTTTTTTCCCCTGGCCTCTGAGGAAATGGGCTATTCTAACAAGTTGGACTATTCTGGTATTCAAAATAAAAAATGAATAACCAAATAAATAAATAAATAATTTAGAGAATGTACATTGCTAGATGATTATTCTAGTAGGCTTAGATGCCATACTTTTTTTTTCCAAAACTCACCACATTCCCTCTTGCACAATGAACTGTTCCTATAATGATAGCTCTACTAGTAGTGTATTTCTAATATTAACATTTGGAGCCTCAAACACTTGTATTCCTAGTTGCCTCCATTTTACTTCTCATGTTTTACTGAAATTTTTATCTAATACCTAATTCTTGCAATCCCCCAACATGACAGCATCACAGCCACTTTGCATTTTAACACATGAGAAGTATTTAATATTTTTCACAACTTTTTAAAAGTTTTCAGTACTTCATACACTGCAGAGCCAGATGAGTCTTGATTTCACTCTGCATGCCTACCACATCATGTTAGCCTGTGGATCCCACTATGTTCTGTGTGTACAACCTCTCATTCAAGAGATATTAGTCACAATATTAGAATTATGTAAATTTTAGTAATCTAATCCTCATACAAAAACTTGCATCTCTGGTTTTAATCCATGTCATTTTTTTCTAGCACCCACTTCTTGCATGGGACCCCTGTCACAACTGTATCACATTCCGTTTTACATGACATTTTATGGGTTTTTTGTTTGTTTGTTTTGCCTTATGTTTCTTGACTATCAAGTCTCTCCAATAAGATATGGCTCATTTGTTTCTTTACTCAGGAACTTCACACATGATCATAGACCATGATCATATAATGTACTTTCTGTTTTACAAAGTGTGCTCTGCATTGATCTGTATTCTGATGGAGTCTATTTTCAGCATTTAGACAGACATGTTAAATAATAAATGACTGTTTCTACCACTTTGGTTCCAGACCAGAGTGTATTTTTTATGTTTGGTTTTATGCAACACATTTTGTAGTGGTGAAGTGGCTTTAGTTTGTAGCTATCTCTTACTAAAAATACTGGATCTGACTATATAAGGGAAATATTTAGAATATTCAGTAAAACTTTCATAGCTGTGTCATTAATTTCTTCCAAGTAAAAGAGAGAGAGAGAGAACAAAGAGCAAACTCATTTCTTAATACGTTTCAATTTTTCAGTTGTGCTCTAAGGATTTCCTGTATCATTTTCTCTATAAGATGCCACTATATCATTTTTTTTCTTTACTTGTTTCGATTTTTAAGTAGCAATAGGGGAAAAAAAACAGTTCTGCCACTTGTAAAGGCCAAGACCTTAATTACACCAGACCAGAGGCAATAGAGAGCACCATTACACAGGGTGTCAATGTACATCTCTCAACTGTCCGAATCTCAGTGTCTGTTATTTTTTCACTGTTCTAGTTAGCTCCTTCTTTGAAGTGGGTTGTGATTACATTTTGGGACCTGTTAGCAAAGCAGATGCAAACACCAAAGAAAATTACATTAAAAATAATTTCACATCCTATGTGCCTTTTTATATTCAAAAAAAGAAAGCATCAGACTTTCCAATCCATTGGAAACACACATTTTGCAGACCAAATGTATTACTGATAGGAAATAAGAACGAGAGAAGAAAAATGCATAGTCTTTTTGCAAATCAGTCTTCCTTAGCCTGGCATCACACTGATTTCTATGGTACTGGGTGTTGACTCCTTCAGTCCTCATTTGCCTGCTGTATAACTATGAGCGAGTCATCTAATCAGACAGTGCTTGGGGTCAAGGGATGATTTGCGCAAGGCTCCTTGAGGGTCCCCTAAACTGCAAGCCTTGTAACTACCTATAAACATAATAGCAATGTTAGTGACAATAATGGTAACTTCTATATACAGATACTTACTGCAACCAATTAGTTTGAGTAGTTACATGCAGAATGCAGTGTCTGCAGTTCACATATTGTAAACAAATATAGATAGAATAGGTAGACAGCATAGCTATGTTCAGTCTGCAGTTCAGTTATCATAATCTAACTTTCAATATCTACTGTGTTATCTACTGTCTATCAACTAAATGCTGGCAAATTTTAACATGTTTCATTCTCTTCAATGTAATCTCTGCAACACCATGGCTCCTGTACTTTATAAGACTGTAAGTTACATTTGATCAACATTTGATATAATCTGTATTTATATAATATCTTATGTTCTGTCTGTCATTATAATTAGCATTGTTTATGTACTAAGTCTGTGTTTATTGTGTGCCTTTGTACTCAAGAGTCATGGCTGAAAAAGGTATTCTGACCAGCTCAAGCAGCCAGTTAACAAAGCTTCAAATAAATAAATATAGTCTGCAGTCATTTCTGTTTACACCAACTACATGCACAGGCTTTCAAACATAACAGGATCACAACCTGCTGTTTACGTTATTAGCATACATATGGAAATGTTATATTCTTCATTACTTTTTAAAGTGCTCAGTGACTCAAGCCTTGTACAGCCCACAGTGACATATTTACTGTGCACGTCTACCATATCATATCAGCTCTTTCACGTCACCTTGATTGTTAATGCACAACCTACAATTCATGAGATATTAATCATGATATTAGTATTCCATTAATATTAATAATCTCTACTTCAAATAGTTGTATCCCTGGTTATATTTCTCTTATCTATTGTGTTTCATGTCACTTTTCTAACATCTACTGCTTTTATAGACCCCTAACATGATAATATAACACCCAATTTTTATAATAATAATAATAATAATAATGGAAATATGGCTAATAGTTCTAATTTTTCCTTACTTGTCTACAAACAAATTTGCATAATGTATACATATTAATTCAGCCTTCATAGTTAAATATTAATACAGTTTTTACATTGTAATGTCTTGTTCTTACCAATTTACTTATACTATTAATATTTGTACTACTACCCATTACTATCAAACATCTCTCATAAAGCAATGTTGTCACAATAAGTTTTTCAATTATTACTTATAATAAGGCAAACATTTTTTAAAATACCACAGGAAATTATGCTCATAAATAAGTATGGGGCATCAGAGATACAGTTTTTTTTTTTTTTATGGCCGCTGCCATTTATTTATTGTGTGGCTACTTCATCATGCGAATAACTTCATCAAAGAGACCCCATCATGTTCTTTCAGCAGTCTCTCTCCAGTCAAATACCTACATTTGTTTTCCTACTCACTCATATGTATATAAGTGATGCAGTACATTACCACCAACATCCACCATCGGGGATATCAAGAAGCCATTAATTGTCTGGCAAATCTTTCCCAGGCTTTTCCATGACCTAGCATTCCTCCATGACATTTTTGTATGATCTCCAATCAAAGTAAGTGAGCATTCAGCCACTAACTCAACATGCCTTCCACAATAGCTATCATCTTGAATTTTAGTTCCTGCAGTAATAATGTCACCATGTCATTTTTGACAGTCTAGACTATCAGTATGTCAGAATACAGTCTAGATACATCCTCTCTCCTTAACTCTGGAGGAACTCTATCCACCCACATATCGCTGAGCCGAACGTCTGACCTCTCCCATCTCTTTTGATAACCAAAGGCTCCCTGCTGTATGTCAAAAGCCTATCTCTGCAACTAGGTAGATGTAGAAGTGGACACATACCACAACACTGATTGTCCTCTGTCCTGGCCCTACAACACACAGAAAGCTTACATTTAAGACACTGTCTTGAACTCATCATTCAAAATCAGTCCATCATATTGCAGAAGTAAGTTTAAATGCCACATTCTCTTCATCCACTACTTTTCGATATTTCTTTTCAACAATTTAACTTTCAGTCCTGTTTTAGCTCTTCTGACACTTTTTCTGGATTTCATAGATTCGGGTTCTTGCATTTTATCAGTACCAATCATAATTTTTTGGTAGAACTGCTCATTCTCATACTTCTGTTCAAAAACACGCATATTCATTTATGCATGTTTATTTTCCATTTACACATTTTAAAGAAATGTCCTTTTTACCACAAACTTTTACATGATTAATAAAATGCAGGACAGCTCTTACTGTTTTGTGTATAAGCATGTAACTATTTGAAATGCACACTAGTCTCACAGTGATGAGTCACAGAATGTGGAAACTGAATCACTATAAATCCCGACTTAAATATATTAAATCTCAGATCAACATTTCTAGGAATATTCTCCTTTGTCTGAGGTATGTGATCTCTGAGATGGTATGTATAAATTTAGGGTGTGTGGGAGGCTTGAACTCCACATTGGTGGGTGCAGAGAGGCTTCCCCCTGATTAACACAAATTTAAAGAAGGAAAGCAATGTTTGATATTTGCTCTTCTCCTGTAGTTGTAGTCTTTATTTTTCAGCATTTCAGAGTTTTGTACTGCAGGTCCTGACATGTCAAAAGGAAGCTTTATAAGCACAAGTAAATTTCAGCCATGCAAACAGCCTTTTTCTAGACACCTTCATTATTACAGCATATTGTCACCTGCCTCTCTGTTTCATATATCTTACTATTACAAGGTCATTTACCTTTGTCTCTCATGTTTGCTTTATTATTTTACAAATGCACACTTTCTCAGCTAATTATTTTAATTACAAACTAAAACAATTCACTTGCTGCACATATATCCACAGCTTTAATTAAGATAAGTTTTGCTTCTCTCAAGAGCCTGTCCATTTTTTGTCATCATTTCTTATGCCACACATATCTGCTCTCTTCCTAGAAAATCATGCAACTTTTCACATCTGCAGTCAGTGACTCTATTATTCAGTTAAAATCAAATTCATAGCCAGTGACTCTGTTGTTCAGTTCCATAATATATGTTGGTAGGGCCCTATGCTTCCATAAAGAAAAAGTGGATAATAAATGGAAGTAATTTTTGGGTTGGTATTTTTTTCCAAATGCTGGTATTTTGTCTTTCTCCTCTTTAAAGTAAGAAAAAGTGGTAAATACCTTTAAATATTCTTACCCAGTAACATGCAAGAATGCAGCACGCTCAGCCTCTTCAGACTTTACAGCTAATCAACCTGCAGTGAAAAACAAACCAAATTTCTGGCTCTAAAGATTTTAATTTATTACAAGTTTTCTTGCAGAACAAGAATTCAGAGAAAGTGAGGCTGAGTAAAGCCTGAGAAAAGCTTCCACTAAAGAATATTCATTGCTTCCAAACAGAGAAACTCTTGACAGAAAATATATTTGTTTGGTACTATAGACATATTTTATCTTCAGTTCTAGTAGATGTATCACCACTGTCTGATACTACATCATATCAGCAGGCTTAATCAATGACATAGAAGCAAAACAGATGTAGTCTAACATCGTATAAGATCTATATTCCAATTGCTTTCTCTAGAAGGCAAGTGTGTACCACTTAACATGTTAACTAGTGTAGCTAGTCTAATAGCATTAAAGCTATAAAACCACAAATGTAATAGTAGACACATCCAGATGTAGTCATGCTGGATCTAACACCACCAGGAGCATGAGGAAATGGCCGGAGAAGGACACTGAACCATATGGGAGTGGCAAACCATGATACAGACAGAACATTGGAGAGAGATGGACTGGAGTACCTCAGGGTTCAGTCCTGGGATGGCTCTTGTTTGGCATCTACTTCTCTGAAGTACAGGCCAACACTAAAGGACTCTGGCTAGCAAAGTTCGCAGATGACTGCAAACTGGGAACCATTATTGAATCCCCAAATGATGTGGGTATTCTACAAAAAGGACTTACAAAAACAGATGTTTGGTGCCAAAGCCATGGGCTCAAGCTTAACGCCAAGAAATGTAGAGTTATGCCCTTTGGGAAAAAATATGTACCCATGAATTATCACATAGGTGGCAGTACACTAAACACCGAAAGTGTGATGAGAGACTTAGGGACACAGGTGGACAGTGGTCTCACCTTCGATAACCACATCACCACAACAGTCAGGAAATCCTTCTATGTGGCACACCTCATCACTAAGGGCTTTTCATCCAGAAAAAAAGAGGTCATTTTCCCACTGTACTCATCCATCATTAGACCCATTATAGAGTACAACGCCCCATTTGGTATGTACCTCACAAGACATCTTGAACAGCTGGAAAGGTCACAGAAATACCTCACTAAAAGAATCATAGGCCTAAAGTAGATGCCCTATACTGACCATCTAAAAAAACTCTAGCTATACTCTGTGGCATATCGTCTACTCAGAGGCAATCTCTGCTTAACATACAAGGCCATGTCAAACCCCGAGCTGTTGGACATGCTCCACTTAAAGAAATCCGAATCCCACAGAGCCACACACTCCAGGGATTTAAACCTTGTCATCACAATGAACAAAACATGCTGGAGGGATAGGTTCCTGACCCAGAGACTCCCCATACTCTGGAATAGACTGCCCATACATGTCAAGCAGAGCACCTCCTTGGCGCTCTTCAAAAGGAATGCTGATGATTGGATGGGAGATAGGAAATTCACCCCGGGGTTCATGTCAGTCGCCCTGCTAGACAGGGGTCCAGGGAAGTAAATATTGTGGGAAGAAATATCCAGGGAATTGTTATGGCAAGGCTTGTATAGGCCCTAGGGCTGATAGCCTAGTACCAACCTATGAACCTATGAGATGGCAGAGTACAGTTGAGTATGGGAAAGGTAAGGTACATGCCAGTGAGTCATGCATTTAGCAGACAAAGCTTAAAGGTCTGGGATGGTTGAAATGGAGTGAGAAAGATTACAGATAAGAGGTATAGTGGGACAAGACATGTAGTAGAAGAGATCCAATGTGAGGTAAGCAAACAAGGTTTGGAGATTAGGCATACTGAGGATTAGCAGTCCTGGTAATGAATATAAGGATACCAGATTACAGTAAAATCATTTAGGGGATATTTTTGAGGTGACCATTGCATTCACCAAGATGAGATTAGGATGGATGTTGGGTAGCATGAAGACATCAGTCACCTTTCAGAGGAGACAACTGAAGTTGTAGCAAACATGGCTAGAGAAGTGGCAGAGGAATGCCAGGAATGAGGTACTGCTCTCAGATGCATTACCTGTACCATCAGACAATGTGTTGAAATAAGAATTAGTGAGTATGACTGGCTGCAGCAGTAAGTAAAGGAAAAAAGGGCATGAGACTGGTAGGAGAGTGGCAGAAGACCTACCACAGAGACCAACTCTATGCCATAGACAGCCCTCTAGTTAAACCCAGAAAAGACTGTGGTTCTTGGTGCCATCTTGAAAGGGTACATCTCCATAACATAAAGAACACTGTAGGCAGCTCTTTGTGGTGAGTCACACTACAGCTGGTATTGGTTAAGCTGCAGAAATTATAAGGAAACCTTGAACTCCATAAAAAAATCCAACACAAGAAACTGACTCTCAATATTGCCAATGAAAAGTAGCACAAATAATAAAACAGCTAAAGAAAGTGTTTCACTCCTCTGTGTAGGGTGAAGTCCCCTATGCCCTTATGAACTTATAAATACCAACTCCACAGTCACACAAACATGGAGAAGGGAGACAAATCCTTAAACATCGCTCCTCTGTATCATCTTACTAGTGGATACTATCCCTAACCCTGCCCCTGTCTCTAACTCTAATGCTGCACCGTACATTAGAATAAACACTACACAAGACCAGCTCCAACACACACACACACACACACACACACACACACACACACACACACACACACACACACACACACACACACACGCGCACACACACATGCGCACACACACACACACACACACACACACACACACGGACACGCACAAGCACACACACACACACACACACACACACACACACACACACACACACACACACACACACACACACTCACACCAACAAATATACTCAACACTAAAGCTCTCCACTTTGTTAATCTTTACTTTAACTCTAACCTGACAACACTCTCACAAACAAACTCCCACCCTTAACACAAACCCACTTGTAGCTGCATTCTGAAAATTCTCTTTATTATGAACTGTCAGTCAAACAAAACTTCAGCATTCTGATACTACAGTTCTGTATTCTGAATTATGGCGTACAGCTACAGTGGTCCCACTCCACAAAGGTGGTGCCACAATGGACCCCGGAAACTATCGCCCCATAAGCCTGACTAGTCTGGTCTGTAAAGCTATGGAGCGTATTATCATGGAACTCATAAACAAAGACATTGGGAGCCTCCAGACACTGGACCCTACCCAATTCGGCTTTGTTAAGGGCAGATCTTGCCTCTTAAACCTAGTTGATTTCTTTGAAACAGTTACCAAAGTCATAGATGAGGGCAAGGTAGTCCACACAGCCTACCTGGACCTCACAAAAGCCTTCGACACAATACCCCACTCGGGCATCATAAATAAGCTTACCAGCTTAAATATCAACCCCTATATCACAAGATGGGTTGCAAACTGACTCAGAGTTAGAACCCACATGGTCAGAATCGTAGGTGCCATGTCCGAATCCAAACCAGTTACAAGTGGCATCCCACAGGGCTCAGTTCTGGGACCTCTCTTGTTCGGTATATACTTCTCTGAGGTTCAGGCTAACACGGGGGGATTATGGCTGACAAAGTTCACAGATGACAATAAACTGGGGGCCATAATCGAATCTCCAGCTGACACAAGCATCCTCCAAAAGGGTCTCACAGAGATGGATGCTTGGTGCCAGAGCCACAACCTCAAGATAAATGCTAAAAAGTGCATAGTCATCCCCTTTGGGAAAAACAAGGTGCCCACAAATTACCACATAGGTGGTAATCCATTAAGTATGGAAGAATTAATTAGAGATTTGGGGACCATCGTAGATAGTAATCTCTCCTTTGATAATCACGTTGCCAAAGTGGTTAGAAAGACCTTCTATATAGCCCACCTTATCACGAAAGGGTTCGCATCTAGATCAACAGAGGTCATTGTGCCCCTCTACTCGTCACTCATCAGGCCCATAATTGAATACAATGCCCCTTTTGGGATGTACCTTACCCGACACCTGCAGCAACTGGAGAGACCCCAAAAGTACCTCACCAAGAGGATCATGGGCTACAAACAGATGTCCTATGCAGCTCGACTAAAGAAACTCCAGCTCTACTCAGTTGCTTACCGCCTACTCAGAGGCGATCCATGCCTGACATACAAAGCCATGTCAAACCCAGAATTAATGGACATACTCCACCTCAAAAAATCCAAGTCCCTTAGAGCTACACTCTCCAGGGACCTAAACCTCAGCACAAAAATAAATAGGACATGCTGGAGGGACAGATTAATTTCCCAGAGGCTCCCCTCACTCTGGAATAGAATCCCAGTTCATGTTAGACATAGCCCCTCGCTGACCCTCTTCAAGCGAAATCTGGATGCGTGGATGGGAAATCGCAAATTCCCCCCTGGGATCTCTTCTGTGTCCCTGCTAGACAGAGGCACAGTAAACTAATCTTAAAAGGGTACCTTCTGTCACCTACTTTACAGAGGCACAGTAGGCTAATCTAATAGGGAGGCGGAAGCCAAATACACTCTGGCTAGGCTTATAAATGCCCTAGGGCAGATAGCCTAGTATCTACCTATGAAACTATGAACTATAGACATACACATATATACATATACATGCACACACACACACACAAATATATATATATATATATATATATATATATATATATATATATATATATATATATATATATATATATATATATATATATATATATATATATATATATATATATATATATATATATTCTTTGTTCTTTACAGTTAGGTAGTTTGGACCATGAAGACCATACTGCAGACATAGTCAGTGACAATATAAAAGTAGAGAAATAAGTTTCTAGCAACAAAAAAATGTACTATAACTGGTCAGTAATCAAAATCGGTTTGCTAGGTGTTTGAGAAATGGATTTCATAAGATTCACCTCAGGGGTGAAGTACAGATAAGTGCTGCCTGTAAAACAAAGCATGAGTCATACAATATGCTCCCTCCTGCAGTACAGTGCATGTCATTTCTAACACACCCAAACAGTCATATTCCTTTTACCCATTTTATTTTATTTTTTCTCATTTTTAGACTGGACTACTGTTTCCCCAGAGCCAAAGCTAAATCAACCAATGCCTTTGGAATTCAGCTCCTTAAATCAATCGTGTGTGTGTGTGTGTGTCTGTGTGTGTGTGTGTGTGTGTGTGTGTGTGTGTGTGTGTGTGTGTGTGTGTGTGTGTGTGTGTGTGTGTGTGTGTGTGTGCACATTCACTGAGTTAGTATATATAATGAGCAGGGGGTAGGGGTGCAGGAGGGCTTGCCCCATGCAAAAATACTTATTGGTTTACTCTGCTGTGGGGTAATCACCAGAGCATGTGCAAATCAGCCATTCTGAGTTGGAACATCGATCTAAAGGTTGTTGGGACACTGTACATTTGATACAGTGTCACATATATATATATATATATATATATATATATATATATATATATATATATGTATATATATATATATATATATATATATATATATATATATAGATATATATATATATATATATAGATATATATATATATATAGATATACATATATATCAGTAGTCAAAATTAATAAATTAATATATGAAGACAACCAAGCCATCAAAAACTTCTGAAATACACCAACAGTTAAATATACACCTAGATGAATAAAAAAATATCAACATGTCTACACTGCTAGGCATGAATGCTAATCACTACTAAAACATAAAGAACATAAAAATTCAAAATACATTGCAAAAGTGAAACAAGTACACTTTTCCGACTGGTACACAGACATTCCTAACCATGTAACAAAAACAAATTAATTATGTGTTCAGATAGAGAGAGAGAAAGAGAGAGACAGATAAATATATATAGACAAAAATAAATATATACACAGATGTATATAAATAGATACAGCTTTAGATATATCTCATTGGTGTACTAAGTACTCTGAAATCCAGCATTCCATTAAATCTATACAGATTTTTGGAGAACGAAAACTTAAAGGCAAAAAAGTTAACTGAAATTTTGATTACAGCAATTGCACCAAATAAACAAACCTTCTGAAATGAAACTCAACAAAATAAACAAACTTTCTGAAACGAAACTCAGAGCCACACAGATTACTTGTCTGTTTCACAGCACCTTTTGTATCAAAGTCCAAGTCCCTCATAATATCAGGACTACCAGTCACTTTCAGGAGAAAGTCCAGCCGTTCCCTTCTTCATCAGCAAGAGATAGGAATTATATTCACAGCATTATATATAGCCTTGTAAATACATTTTCTTTTCTCAGGTTCCACTGAATTCCTTTTTCATAAAAAATGTAAGGTCTTTTTGTGAATAATCCACAAACTTATTTACTACAGGTATACCATCCAAAAGCCTAATTCCAGGCAAATAGTGCCTCCCATCATAAGAAGCCAATTTCTCTGAATCTGTAGTGTTAGAGATCCTTCTTTTATACATCACCAATTAGGTGATACTAATACAGCCATGCAACTATGCTGACTATACCATTTATTCATACTTTACATATTTTACATACTATATTGGAAAAAAGACCTTAAAATAAGACAGTATGATGACCCAGAAGGTAAAACAATAAAGCATAGACCGAAGCTGCCACAGGAAACACAAGTTTAATCCACAAGCCATGGCTTATGGATTAAACTTGTGTTTCCTATGGCAGCTTCAGTCTATGCTTTATTGTTTTACCTTCTGGGTTATCATACTGTCTTATTTTAAGGTTACTTATCATTTTGGTGACCGGGTTAATTTTATGTATTTATATTGGAAAAAAACATTAACAACACTATGTTTCATATATATACATATATATATATATATATATATATATATATATATATATATATATATATATATATATATTTTATATATCCCACCCATGTGGACCCAGGCAGTTCTCAAATTTTTTTCTGATCAGCATCTAGTAGGTCCTGCAAGTGCTGTCTCAATGTACTCTTTTCCTCACAATCACAACCCTGTTGTGGAGCATGGGCTGAGATCACAAATTTTGTCATAGCCTTATATTGTGTCTGATTGCCATGTGTCTGTCACTAATTCTGATGAAACACTTCACTGTCTTCTGAAGCCTCTCCTTCACCACAATTCCCATACCATTTCTACTCTGTCTTCCTCCTGAGTAGTAGACTCTGCATCCTAAGTAATGTGGCCTTACTGCATAGCCCTTCCATCTTGTCTGCTGGATACATAGGATGTCTAGCCTCCGCCATGCCTTCATGTCATCCTCTTCCAAGCTGCGACCTGTCAGTAAACCTACCTTGAATGTAACAATTCTTAGTTCTTGTTTGGCAAGATGATTGGTTTTACATCAAGCTTTCTGCTTGTCAGTAACTTATTGACTCAGGGCTGTTGGTCCCTAGTGTCCTCCATCCTCTTATCACTGAAAAATATCCATACCCATTTTTGGTGATATTAGTGAAAGAGTCAGCCCACAGCATAAACCACTGGCTGCTACAATCAGCTGCAAGCAGTGATTAGAGAAGGGTCTAAGGTCAACGGAAACTAGGCCTCTCTTTCTTTATATATACATGAGATCAGTTAGCATAATGGTTAAGTTCTTTGCCTCCCATGCACAAGACCTGGAAGTTGACTGGAGAGAAAGCACAAGAATTCAAGGAATTACTCAGATCTATTGCACCTCAGGAATAAGAAATAGGTGGAGCTAAAGAAGAAGAATGGCAGTGCCTCAAAACAGCATGTGTGAGGACTATAGAACAGGTGTGTGTGGCTGAGCCAGGTATGGGAATAAGGTGCATAAGAAAAGCTGGTGGTGGAATGCAGAAGTCAATAAAGTCATCAAAAGAAAGAAGGAATGCAGAAAAAAGTGTGAGATAGAAAAGAAGAACTAGGCTAAGAGGGAATACTAGTTGGCTAACAAAGAGGCTAACAGAGTAGTTACAATAGCAAAGAAAAAGAGATCAGAGGCACTATACCTGCTTCTGGAAAGTGACTCAGTAAAATGGCAAAAATAAACTTTATCAGGCTGCAGGTAAAGACAGAAAGATAAAGAAGATAGTTATTTTTGTATTTTGATATTTTACATTTCATATATATATATATATATATATATATATATATATATATATATATATATATATATAATTATATATGGGTGCAGTTGTGTTTATCACTATATATATATCTATATATATATATATATATATATATATATATATATGAAAAGTGTTGCCTGTAAACAAAGCATGAGTCATACAATATGCTCCCTCCTGCAGTACAGTGCATGTCATTTCTAACACACCCAAACAGTCATATTCCTTTTACCCATTTTATTTTATTTTTTCTCATTTTTAGACTGGACTACTGTTTCCCCAGAGCCAAAGCTAAATCAACCAATGCCTTTGGAATTCAGCTCCTTAAATCAATCGTGTGTGTGTGTGTGTGATAGTGATTATCGCGAAAGCGCTTATCTTTTTATTAAAGCAGTTTCTTACATCCTTGCACAAGTTTGGCTTTTGATATATTTGGCTCTTGATATTCCTACTTGAGTGTTTGGACTATTGTCGCTGGAATATTCAAACGGAATTGTTTCATTCATTTTGGCGTTTGAGCTGGTTCAGTTGTTACGAGCCAGCTGTTGACTGCTATGTTATTGAGAAGGTTTTAGCTTCTTCCAAAGGGAACTGTGAGTTTTTCATTTACAAACTTTTGGGAACGTTAGCCTTGGTTTTTCAGTATATATATATATATATATATATATATATATATATATATATATATATATAAGGCAAGGGGTGGTAGAGATTGTCAAACATTCAAAATCTCAAAGATATGTTTTGTTAAGATAGGTAAGTGGGTTTGGAAAGGGTTGGGAGTTTTTGTGCCTGTGTTTGGGTGTTAGGTTTATGGTAAGGGTTAGGTGTGGGCATAGCTATATTGTGTGTGGTGTGTGTGTATGTGTGTGTGTGTGTGTGTGTGTGTGTGTGTGTGTGTGTGTGTGTGTGTGTGTGTGTGTGCGTGTGTGTGTGTGTAGGTTTGGGTTTGGGTAGGGGTTAGGTAAGGGATAGATGCAATGTTGGTAGTGTGTGTTGAAGTGTGTTTGTGTGTCCTAGTTTATCTTGTGTATTCATAGTGCTATGGGAAGGTATTTTGTATGTAATGTGTAGGTTAGGGTTAGGGATTAGAGTTAGTAATGCGTGCTAACCCTAACCATAACCCTGTCCCTGCCCCCAACCCTAACCTTATACCTTACTTCAAAAAACAAATGCTGCAATACTACCACCATTCAGACAATTAAGGTTAGCAGTATGGGGGTTTAGTGTAAAGACTGAAAAAGAAAACTGTTTTCCTTTTTTGATCCGTTGCAGGTTTGGTGTGTACGGTTTTCGATGCTATGTTTGTTCGATCTTCTTTATATCGCTGTTTTGTGTTTAACATTACGTAAGTTCAATAATACATAATGTAATCATATATATATATATATATATATATATATATATAAATGTTTAGATATAGTTAAGATATATACATATAGTTAAGATATATATGAATTATAGCAATTATAGCAGCCTTCATCATCAATACATTACATTAAGCCACATTTTATCAGCTGAAAGCATGGAAATTGAAAACAAAAATAAAGACATTTTCTTTGGTGGAGGAGCTATCCCCTTGAACCCCACTACATTGGGAAACTACACCCCCAAGCCCTTGCTACATTAAATTTTCTAGCTCCAAGATCACATTACAGTGAGGAAAAAGGGACATTTTCCTTTCCCACTGTTCACCAGTCCTGGATATGAAACACCAGACACACTCAGCAATCAGCAAATCAAGAATTTGATCAAATGAGTAGCTGAATCTCATTTTAACAATCCAAGCATGTGATAAACACAACTGCACCCATATATAATGGCCAGGCTAGAACTCAAAATCTGACTGGACAGTAAAATAATAATAGGTTTTGCATAAAACCTTCAGTGAAACAAGAAATCCAAATTATAGTTGAAATATCTCAAGGTCATCCACAGAGAAACCTCACAGAACAAACTGCCACCATCTTGAAAAATGATTCAGCAGAAATTAACTACCCAACACAGAAATGCCCCAAAAACAAAAATCAATCCAGGACATGAGAAAAACAACACTATCCTTACTCTGGCATGCTAACCCGAACCCTGCCCCAAATCCTAACAATTATCTTTAACTTACAGAATCTCTTTCTGTAACACTGTCTCTACACAAAACACTCAGACACACATTCACATACACTATCACGCACATTCAGAGTACTATATCTATCTCCCTCACAACCCTAACGTTAATCCAAAACTGCAAATTCCTGCACAGAAACACACCCAACCCCAATGCCAAAACTTTCAACTTACCCCAAAGATTTGGCATTAACATAACAAACACACTTATTTTTCACAATCCACCTTCTACTACTTGATATTTCCAGTACTCATTCTATATTAAACTTGATAGATTCAGTTTCATCGGTGTTTGCTAGGCTAATGACCACTAGGGTCTTTATAAACCTAACTGTGCAACTCAAATGTGACCTAAAATTTTATGTTTTTCACACTTATATAGGGGGTGATTTTTGTTTATGACATGATTTAGTGGCAACCTTTGTCCATCAGAGGCATGGGCACCAGACCAGGGCTAAATTTACACTTAAACGGGGTTAGGGAGGTACTTTGCTTCATATGGACAGGGAGCCTATTGCAGAGAATAGGAGTTCTCTGAAATACACATCTGTCTCTCCAACATGTCCTGTTTATGTCACAAGTAAAATTTAGGTCTTTGGATCTAAATGCTGTTTGTTCTGCAGATATGCAGTAGCATCATCAGAGCCAGGTCCAAGGATGCCTTCTACGCCAGGCAGAGGTCACTTCTCAGTAGTCTGTATGAGACTGAGTATAGAGATAGGGCTTTGCGGTGATCCACAAAGGACATTGTATTTACTCCCTGTATTCTTTTTGTAATGAACCTTTGCTGACACTCCAGCAGCTGCATGTATTTGATCAGATAAATATTGAAGGGGAAATTTACTCTATGATGGGTCCAATGAGGGCTGAGTTCAATGGTATGATGACTTCTCTGGACATAGATGCCATAAGCTGAGCAACACAGAAGGATTTTCTTACTAACTTGGACACATACTGGTCAAATGCTAGGTTACTGTCTACATGAATTCCCAAATCTTTGACTGGAGATTCAACGCTTAGGGATCTTTTATTGATAATGTAGTTTCCTGGCATTGAGTTTAAGCTATACATTTGGAACCAGTCACTTGTCAATATTAGACCTTCCAGTAGGGTGTTTTCATCTTGGGGGATTCTATGACTGCTCCACGTTTGCAATCAACTGTAGACTTGATCAGCAAGAGGCCTTTGACGTTGGCTTTTGACCTCTGAGAAATAGATGCCAAAGAGGAGTGTGCCCAGCATGGGGCCCTAGGGTCCCTAAAAGCCACCCTACCAGGGGGCAACTGGATTTGAACGGGAGACTTCTTGATCTGCAGCCAAATGTTCTACCACTCAGTTATACCTCCACATTCAACAAAAGTTGTTTTTTTAGTGTTGCTTGCACCAAAGTGGATAGAGGTATTGCTTAAAGTTAAAAGCTACATATCCAGAAATACTATGACAAAAAGGGCATTTGACTATATATATATATATATATATATATATATATATATATATATATATATATATATATATATATACACATTTATATATATATACACATTTATATATATATGTATCTATATGGTTACGCTTCAGAAGATCTCCTGAAATTGTACAAAAAAAAAACAAATAAAAGAAGACGTTACTGCAGGGGAGCAAGTTCCTCTGCACCCCCCACACCTCCCCCACTTAAATATACCAACTTCGAGATAGCGCTACACTGACAATACAGTGCAGATTGGGAAATTTTCCTATTCCCTGTTGTAGCGGAGTCTCACAGTTGGTATATTTAAATAGGGGGGGCGCCCCCACATTGGGGGTGCAGGGGGGCTTGCCCCCCTGCAGTAACGTCTTCTTTTATTTGTTTTTTTCTTTATTTTTTTACAGTTTCAGGAGATCGATCTTCTGAAATATCAGTCATATGGTCTTGATCATATGGTCTTCGATATTTCAGCCGTTCGATCTTCTGAAGTGTAACCATCTATATATACATATATATATATAATAGATATATATATATATATATATATATATATATATATACACACACACACACACACACACACACACACACACACACACACACATTTATATATATGTATCTGTGTGTGTGTGTGTGTGTGTGTGTGTGTGTGTGTGTGTGTGTGTGTGTGTGTGTATATATATATATATATATATATATATATATATATATATATATATATATATATAGGTCTACTTTGATTCACTGAAAACTCATTTCACTGAATTTCAAAACACTCACACCAAATCGCAGAAAGCTCAAATCACTGAAAACTCATTTCACTGAATCACATTTCACTGAATGTAAGTACTGTTGGGCAAATAAAACATATATGCCCTTTTCCCCACTGTAGTGCAATCCTGGAGTTAGTATATATAGTTGGGGTGGTTTGGGGGGCACAGCCCTCCACATTGGGGTGTTTGCTGGGCATAGCTTCCCACCTAGTTTTTGTTTTATATTGTTAGCTTTCAGTTTAATGAGATTCATAAATATAAAAGCTAACTATATGTTACTTGAAAACATTCCTATCCTTATGTATAGCAACAGAAAAGTTTTTTATTTAGCCCAGGATCCCAGCAGGCATTTAAAACACAGTGTCATAGTGACTCCCTTTGTTTCAACTTGTTGTCTGTGTCTCCCCACTGATATGTTCAGCAGTAACTTCCAAAACAAGAAAAAGTTTATGCCCTTCATTAAACTTAAGATACTTCTACAAAGCACTATTGTCATCCAATTTATAGATGTCAGACCTGTGCTGATAAGTTCACTTTTTGAGGTCCGTTTTGGTTTTACCAATGTAAAAACCGCCATTGTGTCTACAATTAGCCAGATATACCACCTACCTGGTAGCACATTTATTGGATGGCATCCATTCTAACACCCATCATCCAGCTGAGACAGAGCTAATGGTTTACTATATGCCTGAGCTGTGAACAACTTTTGAAACACGTAGCATCCAGAGCATTATCCATAGTCATATTCCCCACAGTAATATCATGAGATGTAATGATATCTTCCACTGTAGAACCCATCTATACACAAATTAAGAATGCTAAGGGAAATTGTTCCTAAGCCCCTTTTCCTTCATCAAAATATTCACTTGTCTTCCAAGTACGTCTATAATCCTCCTTAAATGATCAAAGGGCCTTACAACCCCCCCCCCCCCCACACACACACACACACACGCACACAATCACTGGATCAAAGGCCATTCTCTTTCTCGTGGCTGTGGCTATATAAGGCAAGTAACTACTGTCCATTGCTCAGATATCACAAAAAGGGTTGTACAATGCTCAGTATTTGTTTATGTAATATATGGTGACCACTCACCTCTTCCATCTGTATAGTACATGGCAATGTGACACTGGAATCGTTTTAGATGGGGTGTTGGTGGTCAAGTAACTCGCTAAATGTTTTCATGTTTTCTTATACAGAATATCCCTGGAATTGCTTCCATCTGAACGCAACTGACCAAGGACTTATGCATCTTATTAATTTGTATTTTATTTAAACTGTATTAACAGGACGCAGCATTGATCAAAAATCGCCAGTTTCAGTCATCGCCCAGTAAAGAGAAGAAGAAAAATACAATGAAATAAGATTCACATTTACCTAAACCAATCAAGACTGTAAAGGGAGTACAAATCAGTAATATTCGATTATTAACAACAAAACAAGATTATAAAGATGGAACACTTCAGGTACTGGAGTCTTAAGCACTCAAAAACCACTTCTCAAAGACATGGACTCCAGAGCCTTGTAGAGCATGTAAACTGCTGCTTATGCTCAAACTTGAATATAAGTTTGAGCAAGCAGCTGTGTGGAGGCAGCAGGTGGTGGATTTTATTTATTTATTTTTTATTTCTTGCATTTGTTTACCACTGGGCCTAAAAGTGACCATTTTCGGTGAAGGCCCAGGGAGAAAAGCTCTGACAAGCACATAAAAGCAGAAAATAAATTAAACATTAATTGGTACAGAAGTAGAAATAATGTTACACATAGTGGTTACAGTAATATATACAGAATATATACACTAGTCAGGAATTTAGTTGGTTTGATTACAGTAACATATACAGAATATATACATAAAAGCAGGAATTTACTTGGTTGCCAGATGAATTCAGAGTGGTAAAAACTGAGATAAATTAATCAGCATTATCGTACCAGTATCAACAAGTGATGAAAGAAAAAACTAATAAATATGGAGAAAGTATCATCAGTCACTACTAGTAAAAAGCACAGGAATTTAGTTATAATATAAAGAGAAGGAAGAGGTTATGTTATAGAGCAGGTACATAGCCAGGAAGAGTTGAGTTGATTTTCCAGTATTTGTTTGAAGGTGGTGGTGCTGCCCATGTTTCTTATAGAAGGAGGAATCGAATTCCATAGTTTGGCGATGGTGAATGAGTAGAGGAGTTGAACAGCTGGTAAGGTGGGCTTTTCTACTTTTAGAAGTAGATGATTTTCATATCTTAGTTGCCTGCTGGGTTGGTATTTGGCAAGTAGAGATGAGAGAGCAGGACAGTCTTTGGGTCTGTAGATTATTTTGTGTGCTGTAGTTAGCTGGGTGAATGAGATATGGTGGGGGAGTTCCAACCAGCCTAATTGTTTCAGTGAGTTACAGTGGTGGGATGTGAATTTGGCCTTGGTGGCAAATCTGGCTATTCTGTTGTAACACATATCAAGTTTGGATTTTGTAGAATTTTGGATATCAGTGAGGAGAGGGGTGCCATAAAGGAGAGAGGGTAATAAAAAGGTGGTTGTAAGGGTTTATCTAGTAGAGAGGCTGAGAAAGTGTTGGTGCCTGTACAGCATACCAAGCTGTTGGTGTATTTTTTGATGGTACTGTTTATGTGTAGGTCAAAGTTTAGGTTTTCATCTATAATAATGTCTAGTAATTTAGTGTGTGGGATAACTTCTACAGTGGTATTGTCTTGGGCTTGTATACTGAAGAGTTTTATCCAGGGGAATGGTTTTCTTAAGGGTAAAAATTACTAGTTTAGTTTTTTTTTTTTTTTTTTTTTTTATTTAGGGCAAGATGATTGTTAAGCATCCAAGATTCAGTAGAAGTGAGGGCATTCTGGATGATCTGCTGGAGTTCAGAGCTGCAATTTGCAGTGCATATTATTGTAGAGTCATCAGCATACTGGATTACTGAGCATTGTGGGAGAGTTGTGTGAAAGTTGTTAATAAAGATGCTAAACAAGAAAGGACCAAGTATGGAGCTTTGGGGTACCCCTGTTGAAGTATTGAGGAAGGGAGACTAAGACTGTTGCCATTTGGTAAATTGCTGCCTATTGGAGAGATAGCTATTGAACCATTGTAGGGTAGGTGGGGAAATATGGAGGGTAGATAGTTTAGAGAGGAGGATAGTGTGAGAAATGGTATTGAAAGCTTTGGAGAGGTTGAGGAAAAGAGAAGCGATTATTTTACCAGAATCCCGTGCCTGGTTAACTGTATCAAGGAAGGAGAGGAGGGCTGTAGTGGTGCTGTGCCCTGGTCTGAAACCATACTGAGTGGGTGACAGAATTTGATTTTCAAGCAGGTGATTGAGGAGTTGGGCATGGATGCATTTTTCCAGTATTTTATACAGGAGTGAGAGAATAGCTATGAGTCGAAAGTTTCTGGTGTCTGTGTTGGTGCCGGCTTTGTGTATGGGAAGAATGAATGTTTTTTTCCAGATGTCTGAGACAAGGGACTCTTTAATTAATCTGCTAATGAGTATGCTGATGGGATAAGCTATAGAGCTTGCAGCTAGCTGCAGGAAGTGTGGGGGTAGATTGTCAGGGGCTAGAGTACAGGGATTAAGCTTAAGTAAACGTTTTTTTATTGTGGCAATGGGTATAGGGAGAATTTTAGGTTAGAGTTGTATGTAGGACTGTTTTCTGGGATGGTTTGATCATTAGCAATCTTGGTGGTGGTGGTGGTGGTGGTGTTAACCATAGGAAAGGTGGTGGTTAGGTTAACTATGGTGTCAGTGAAGTAGGAATTGAAGAGGGTGGCAAGTTTGGTAGAGGTTTTGTGTGGGTCAGGGGGTGGGTTGCTTTGAGAACCTGGATGCAAAAGATGGTTGATGGAGGACCAGAATTTTGGGGGATTATTTTTATGTTGGCTTTGTAGGTGAAGGCATTGGGCTTTTTTATCACTGGTTATTAGATGTTTTGCCTGGTCTTGGGAAGCATGAGGGGATCTTAAGGTTATGAAGTATGAAGGTAGTTTTAGAGTTAGGAAGTTGAAAGGGAGTTCCAGGTTTAGTGAGTGAAAAGAGGGCTTTAGGTTTAGGGAGTGATCTGGGACTTTAGGTTTAGGGAAGGAGGGAGTGGAATTTTAGGAAAAGGGAGTGAGGACCCAAGTTGGGAACTGGATGGGAGTTTTAGGGTTAGTTTTATAGTGTTAGGTGTTGGAAGGGCTACATAGAAATGGGAGAGTGGTCTAGAGGGAGTTTGTGCACTTGCTTTTCAAGTAAGTGGTAGCAAGCAGGTGTGCCTAGAGCTACTAGCATGCAAGCACATATACTAGACCCTTGTAAGGAGGTATGTTCAGCAATAACGCAGTCCAGGTCTGAACTGTCTGCAAACAGCTACAGTTAACTTTGAACCTAACACCACTCTTAAGTATTCAACTGCGATACCACCTTTATCATTCTTGTAAGAAAAGCACAGTCCAGGTCTGAACTGTCTGCAAACAGCTACAGTTAACTTTGAACCTAACACCACTCTTAAGTATTCAACTGCGGTACCACCTTTATCATTCTTGTAAGAAAAGCGTAGTCCAGGTCTGAACTGTCTGCAAACAGCTACAGTTAACTTTGAGTATGTGTCTACCTGTTTGAGCCAATATTCATTTTCCCTTGGAGAGCACTCTGCTTTGGCTTGTAAGCAGCCCCCCCCCCCCCAGCGCGCGCACACGCACACACACACACACACACACACACACACACACACACACACACACACACACACACACACACACACACACACACACACACACACATCTTCCACTTTCTCTTATTCCCTTCTGTTAGCAAATAGTATCCATAACTGATCAATACTGTGTGTTTGTTACTTTAAACTGTGACCACAGTAGCCTACTGATACAAGGTTATCCTGTTTTTCCACCTGAGAAATTAAGAAATGACTTACAGTTTCAGAGCAGTCCTTGGTCAGTTGTGATTGTTTCTTAACACATACTTGTGTATACTGTTGTACGTCATTACTTCGTCGTAAAGTTTCTTAACACATACTTGTCTTTGCTTTGGCTCATTAGCAGCAGTACAAAGAACTGCCTGCTCACACCCTTGTTCTCCCCTCCCCCTTCCCCATTTATTACCTTAAGACAATCCCAAAGTTAATAAATATTACCTGAGGCAGGCACCATTTTAAAACTACAACCACCCTTGTCACTATCATATGTTCATTTATCAGTTAACTCTGTTAACTGATTGTTTCCAGCCCCCTCATACGAGCAACTAACAGGGTCTCTACCCGCTTCGCTCCCCACCCTGCCCCCTATTCCCTCCTGCCCCCAGTGGTCCCACCTTTATTGCACTCAAACCCCTCCCATCATTCCAATAGCCAACCACAGCGCTAACCCAACACTACCTTCTCCATCTTCCCACTACTATCACACCTCCTCAACTAACATGTACAAGCATACCTTACCTATGCTCACTGCATGCACTCTCCTTGCATATCTTACATCCTACCAAAGCTCCATCATTCCCCCACTCAACCACTACCAATGTACTACTACTCACACCACCATTCATGTCTCACCCACACTCAGCTCCCCTCCCACCAGCTCAAGAACCATCCCTATGCACCCCCCACATATTCTACCAACTATATTACTCAAACATAAAGCATCCCTACAACTTAACATAGTAACCCTCCCACCATACCTATTACCCACAGAGCACAATCATAAAGTTTCCCTTATAAACAAACACATTCAAAAACTGAGAAAACTAATAATCTCATGCATATCAAAACTAGCCCTAGGTGGAGACATCCACCCCAACCCTGGCCCTACCATCTCCAACCCCAATCCTCATAATCAGACTATAAACCACAACTTCTCCCATATTACAGCCAATAGAAAGCCAAGTGACTTCCTTCTACTAAGCCTAAATATTAGAAGTATATCCAACAATGTCCATGAACTCCGTGCCACCATAGACTTGTACTCCCCAGATATAGTCATCCTGACAGAAACCTGGCTAAAACCTCACATTACCAGTGAGCAAATACTCCCTACAGGTTATGGCATACTAAGAGTAGACTGGCTAAACAAAAAAGGAGGTGGTGTAGCTATAATATTTAAACAGCATCTAAACATCCAGATCTTAAATCATCAGCTCCACAAATAGGCAATGAAAAAATAATATATACCAACCTCAAAATAAACCAAAACAAAACCATCAACATAATTGGATGCTACTTCCCACCTGGCCAAAACATCCTTCCACTAGAAAACTTCCTCAGCTGGTCTACCCACCATCTCCCCCAAGAAACTATCATTTTAGGTGATTTCAGTATTGACTGGCAATCCTGTTCTGGCAACAATCCAATCATGTACACCTTCATGGCTTCACCCAACTAGTCCAGTCGCCAACCAGGATAAATAAAAACTCCAGCAAGCACACTACCCTGGATTGGATACTAGTCAGTAAGAGCCCCCAGTCATATATAACAGGCTGCTTATCAGATAGCCTCAGTGATCACTCCCCAATATTCCTACTCAAAAAATACCTATACCAAGCTAAACCTGTCATCTACCATCAAATACGTAAAAAACTAAACTTTAACCCACTCACATTCATCTCATCCCGCAAAGAATGTAACTGGCATCCTCTAAAGTACCTCAGTCTAGATGACGCAGTTGAATTTTTTAATATTACCTTCCTGAACATCCTTAATTACCATGCCACCATAAGATTTTCCAGAACCAAAACACAACCCTCCCCATGGCTACAGAAAACCACTAAGTCAGAAATGAAAAACAGGGATAAAGCCTGGGAGCACTGGCGCAAAACCAAAACCCCCTCAACTAGACAGAAATTCCTAGAACTACGCAATAGAGTCAAAAAGCTAATAAAACAGGACGAATTCCAATACTAGCAGTCTGCCCTAGACTCCTCACAACACAGCCCCAAACAATTCTGGTCCTCGATAAACTCCATCCTCCACCCAGGTAAAGTCAGTACCCCTCCTCCTAACATCTCTCTCTCCTCAGAAACTATTGCTACCTCATTCAACACACACTTCACCCAAACCATACTATCACTAGCTAAACAACACAACCCCCTCCCCTCCAACCCACACCTTCAACTAGTAATCTCCCCACTGCCTTCTCTTTTTCTCCTGTACCTACCTCCAACATAAAAAAACTCTTAACTAAACTTAAACCCACCAAATTAGCAGCTGACAACCTCCCAAGTGAATACCTGCAAATCGCAGCTGATGCTCTGGCCTACCCAGTATCCATCTTGATTAACCAATCTCTGTCAGAAAGTTATGTTCCCACACTGTGGAAAGTATCACATATAATTCCCCTTCGCAGAACTAACCAATTACCGCCCCATAGCTGTTCTCTCTCCACTCTCCAAAATACTAGAAAGATGCATACACTCTCAGATCTCAGACTACCTCCTTACTAACAACCTCCTTTCCAGTACTCAGCATGGTTTCCGACCAAATCATAGCACCACCACTGCCTTATTCTCCTTTACTAACACTATCCTTCAGCATAAAAACAGTGGCTATCTCTCCTCTGCTACTTTCCCAGACCTATCTAAAGCATTTGACATGGTCCCACACAAACAACTTATCTCTGTCCTCAATAACCTATCCTTCTCACAATCAGTCACCAACTGGTTTCAGAGTTACCCGTCTGACCGCCAACAATCCATTGTATGGCATAATGACATATCTCCCCAACTACCTGTCTCCATAGGGGTTCCCCATGGATCCATCCTTGGACCCCTACTCTTCTCTGTTTACACCAATAATCTAGCCTCTGCCACCAAACATGGCACACTCATACAATATGCAGATGACTCTGCCATCATCTGCTCAGCCCAGTCCCTACCAAAACTGCAAAAAGTCACACAGGAAGCCTTTTCCTCTGTTGAAACATGGCTATCCGATGCCCAATTAATACTCAACCCAAACAAAACTAAACTACTCATCTTCCAACCCACCAAACATACTCAAAACAACTCTCACTTTAACATCGCAGCAAAAGACAACACCACTATATACCCAACTGAACACACCAAATTGCTAGGAGTGGAAATAGACAATAAACTAAAATTTGACATTCACATATCCATGACCATGAAAAAAGTCCACAAGAAACTAGGAGCGTTATACAGAAATAAGCAATTTCTCACCAAAGCAGCAAAGATTTCAATAGCAAATTCCCACCTTATCTCCACCCTACTTTATGCCTCTCCAATATATACCAATCTAAGGCAATGCGATCTAAACAAGCTAGAGACCTGCTACAACAAAATCGCCAAATTCGCCACAGGGGCATCCTACCATAGTCACCACTGTCTCTCACTTGCTGAACTGGGTTGGCTTGAACTCCCTCACCTTCTTCAGTGGTATCAACTCTCACTCGCCCACAAACTAGTAAGCCATCCACTAAATGTCCCATCCCTCCAGAATCTACTCCAAACCTATCGCACCACCAGACCACTAAGATCCAGCAACAAAAATCACTTGCAGATCACTAAAGCCAATAACTCTGCTGGTGAAGCACTATTCTCTTGCGCCATAGCTAAATTATGGAACTCACTCCCACCCACAATTACCTCCGTACCATCATGCACCCACTTCAAAACTTTACTAAAAGCGGACCTAAAAACATGCTGGCTATGCCCTTGCAACTCCCACTCTAATATCATCCACCCCATCCAACCACTACCTTTCTTTCCACTCCACTAACTACCTTGATTATAGCAATCTCAGATGGTCATAAGCCTAGTACTTATTATACAGCAGGAACTTCTCATTGTAACATTTGTTAATATCTGTTATGTACTTCACAGATAAAGATTCTAGTTGTCTACTGATGTACTATGTTCTTCATCTGTAAATATGTTGTAAGTAATTGCTTTGTTAAATTGTTAATCGCTATGTAATCCAATGTAACTACTGTCTGTTTATTTTAACTGTGGAGCTTTTCTCCCCGGGCCTCCACTGAAAATGGACCTACATCCAGTTGGACACTCCTGGTCAACAAATTTAAATAAATAAATAAATAATTATCAGCTGTTTAAAATAATGTCAAAACAAGGCAAGTAATAAAGTCAAGGTGTAAAAGAAATAGAAATGTACATTGACTTCCCAGTTCAGACATGCTTTCTAAGGCACTGATTTGGCCAAATAGATTGCCTAATTCCTGGCATTGTGTAATATGTTACTTCTGATGGAATTTATGGATTATATGGTTTGCAGAGTTTTTATGAGTAGATGGATCACCAAACTATGCCTAGTGTATTACACGTAGCACTATGTGGTCATTCAGATATTCAGTCATTCAGGTATTCATAGTCATAGGTTCATAGGTTCATAGATTCATACTAGGCTAACTACCCTTGCGAGCCGTTTTAAGCCTAGCCAATTATCCCTTGTGAGACTCAAACCCTGCACCTTGTGTTTGTAAGGCAAACACCTGAACCATTAGGCCACTCTCCCAACCCGGAGCACAGATGTCTTCAAGCATCTCGCCCCCTATGATTTGCACACTGGAACCTATCTACCCCAGTTCATAATGGCACAAGCCTGCAATGTCCATCCCATTTTCATGAAGAGTGTGTGACATCCCACCACTGCCAACCAATATGTGATGTGGATATCCCCCCTCTGGGCCAGTAATCAAGGAGCCTCAATCCTCACCACTGGCACCTGTGAAGGGAAGTTCACTGGGAGGATAACAGGTACACACTCAGTATTTCCAAATGCAGCTCTCTGCATCAAGTGCAATTTCCTTTAAGAACACACAGAGACCACAGTCAGTCCAGGGCTGGTTCCTCTTTCTCCAGATCACCAATAAGACTCCCCGCTGGCAAAGTTATAGAGTTGGGTCCTTAGCCAGGGTTCCAAGCCAAGTCCTACAACACTGTCTTCATGTCCCTGCCCAAGTAGCTGACACACACACTCTTGGAAATTTGATTCACACACACACACACACACACACACACACACACACACACACACACACACACACACACACACCTGGGAAAAACTGGTACAAGTTTACTAGCTATGCCTCCTTTTGCCCATACTCTCAAAACTTAAATATCTCTACAAAGATCAGCCACAATGAAAGGTTTAAATATATTTAATAATAAATAATAAAAGAATGAGAAAATACTAAGTATATATTCACAGTGACATCAAAGTTCAAATCACAGGAAATATTTAAAACAACATTGAAGGACAATCTCAGACAAATAAAATAATATCTAAACTAAGCTTCATTATATTCCTGATTGAATCTAAGATAATTATATTATTCCCTAGTAAATTACTAATAGAGCAAGGTAGATGATGTGGGGAATGGTTCTTGTCAGGTTCAAGACAGAATACAGAATGCTCTGTCTCACCAAGAGAATTCTCAAAATATTATCTAAAATATTACTACTGGGATAGCTTGCAGAATGACATAATTTCTGATCTTCTGACTTCTAGTTCACAGGCAAAACCCCCATTGTAGGCAGTTGGTTGTATTTAGCACCTACCCGTAAAAATACACACACAAGGCCTTTTGCTAAGATCTTTTGAGCTTCTGGAGGTCATAAAACAATTAAACACTTCCACTCTTCTTGAGTGGCAATTAATTCACCCCAAAAACAAAACAGAAAGCTTCCTAGTACAGACTTTGTGTCTCTGGCTGCCTTGAAACCTGTGAGATAGCATTTTTATGGCCTAGCCTATAAAGTAATTTAATTTCAGATATTTTTCTAACGTTTGCTGGACTGACGTTAACCCTCCAGTTTCCTCTGTTAAAACATACACATTTAAACAGTTACAATAGTGCATGTACATTTATGTTTTCTGCAGTAGGCACACTGTGGATATAGTCCAAACTTAAGCACTTTACAAATACCTTTTCAACACACATGAATGTACAAATCAGTTTGATATACACGACATACAGTTCTAATACATTTGTAACACAGGCATCTTGTACAAATCATTTCAATGTTCACCAATGACATATAATTAGTTACAAAATTCCAGCTAGCTGTGCAGTCAGTACATCCTTTCATCACAGAGTGCACAGAAGCACTTAATGCACCATGGCATACTAGGTAGTCTTATGTGCCCTAGATGTTAACCTTGTATTGCAAGACAGTGCTGCACAGCAAAACAGTGACAGGCAGCTTGGTAAGCAATTTTATACTTTACCACAGAGCTTCATGCATGTCCACAGTGAAGTAAAATGTATCTTACTGAGCTGTCTGTCATTCCTGTGCTGTGGTTTTCTGTCTTGTCTGGCAGAGATTCATTAAAACAAATCACTCCCTAGGCAAGATGGTAGAATAAGGATCATTATCAAATTATTGTAATGAGGGGAGTTACTGCTTTATAAACTGCTATTGACATGAGCTCATCCGCATCACAGAAAGGGATGGGATAATTTTAGTAATAGCATCATGTTTGTCTGTATCACAGGGACTCCTAGAGTCCTGGTAGGGATTTCCCTATTATGTAATGCTGTTTCTATTTTCTTTTTTTAATGGTGCTAAATTGTTGCTCAGACCTATAAGCTGGGCAACATATTAGCAAAAAAAGGGGGCTCGCCAAGCTGCCAGGAACAGCATCATTAGATAAACTGCAGTTGGATTCATGTGGGTTACCCCACTGGCACCAACAGGTACTTCATTCCTGGCACATTTATTACTGGCACACATTCAGGGTGAGGTGATTTGTATATCTACTATCCAAAAGGTTAACATCCTAACCCCATTGTGCTTTGACTTGTATGTATCGGAACAGGCTTTATTATGCTCTATTGCATACCAGCCCTGCTCTGTGATTCATAATATTTATGAAACATATACACACATTTTAAATCCCGCTACATCTAGTAAATGAAAGTTAGAAAATAGAGAGTTTGCATAGTGACAGCCAGATAAACAAATGGAAAAAAAAATATATATATATATATATATATATATATATATATATATATATATATATATACACACGCACACACACACACACACACACACACACACACACACACACACACACACACACACACACACACACACACACACACACACATACATATATATATATATATATATATATATATATATATATATATATATATATATATATATATATATATATATATATATATATATATATTCCAAAGACATGCATCTGGAGCATTTCTCCCCGGGCCTCTGCTGAAAACAGGCTCTGTGGAACCTAGTCGGACTTTCCCGGTCAACAAATCATAAATAAAAATAAAAAATATATATACACATACATATATATATATATATATACATATTCATATATATATACATATATATATATATGTATATGTATATATATATATATATATATATATATATATATATATATATATATATATATATATATATCTATATATAATATACACTTTGCCCCAAGCTGCTCAGTGAAAATTGTTGTAATGTTTTCCCAGAAGCTAAAGTAAGGATATCAATATCTTTATATATTTAGTTTTGCAAACAAGTTTGAAAACTAGTCACTTACATGTTAGCAACTGCATAAGTAAGTAAGAAAACTTTATTGTCATTCAGACCGTACAACCATAAAGTGCACAGCTGAACAAAATTACATTCCTTCATGATCATGATACAACACAGACCATCACAACAAGAAAACACAAGCAGTTACATCACATATACAGTAAGCACACACATGACAAAGTCACAACCAACCAAAGAAAAAAAGACACATTTTGTATGTGATGTAACAAAACTAATAACTAACACAGGTAACTTGATGTTACATTCTGATTGTATTTCTTCATTCCTGGTTGTTAGCACTATTTCTAACATGAACAGTCATTTATAAGTGCTCAGACAGAAAAATGTTCATAAAGTTTTTAGAATAATTTAATAAATTGCCATATATAACAACTACTGAACTACCTGCTACAACAGTGCTCAGCTGCACATTGAAAATACACCGATGGAAAAAAAACATTTCTTGCTACATTTGTTCCTAACTAGTAATTATGTTGCTATTGCAGCTGAAAGAAATTCTGGAGAAAATAATCACCCTCCAGGATTCCAGGTGTTAGGAAGTACAGGAACTGTGACATAAACAATTATGAATTATACAGTGGAAACTCGGCAAAGCCGAGAAACGTGCACGCTGATTGACTAATCCAACCAGAATGCACATTGTAAATCCAACATAACAAATTTTAAAAGTCCAGCAGCTAACGTATTAAGCTGTGGCACTTTGACAGTACAGAGAATGGTAGTTTCTGTGGTACTTACATATTATCGTAACCACATTTAGAACAGGAGCAACGGGTGTTTTCCAAGCCATATAGCAGTTTCTCCTGTTCAAAGTGTCATTGTGAAAAGACGTAAGTACCACTTTTTTTTTTTACTTAAAAAGTATTGCTTTGTTGTCCGTGAGAGCATTTTTTTCATGCATACAGCAAGTACTTATGAGTCATCCAAATCTTCTACAAAAACCGACCCTGGTGCAGCACAGCATAAGACAGCTGTAATAAAAAGGACAAAAATTAACAGAGTAGCCCCTCTACTAGAAATAAGCTACAAAACAGGGCACCCACTGAATACAATGAAGAGATGCTCTACCTGCAATGAGTAGCCCTATCCAACCTGATGCTGATTCTGCCATGTTTACAAAACTGGAAATACCTCAAAGGAAGTAGTCACATTGAAAAGAAAGTAAGGTAACGCCCAGTGATATACTGTTAGTGTCGGACTACAATACCCATATATCAGTATGTGAAACTGTACGGGAGCTCTAATTGTAGTATGAATGAGTTACATTACCCTGTCATTATTCTTTCCTTAGCTTTGCTTTCCTCATTATGTGAGGTTGAGCTGTCTGATTATACACTCTATATTGGGAAGTAGTCATATTACATTTCTTCTATCGGCGCTTCCCATTATAAATACTGTTGCATTTATTTTAGTGTTTCACGTTGACTGATACTTAAGGATAGCACCTCTTTACAATAAACAATTTGCTTCACCATAGGAGATTGTGTATCTCCCTCAGTAGAAGCCCTTGCGAAGTCCACAGCCAATAACATTTATAGAAAGCTCACCTTGCCATGCCATCAAGTCCATAATAAGTGTAAGAGATCTGATAGTGGCATGGTTCTAAACTGATCCTGCATTCTAAAATGAAGATGGTGCAGAATACTCATTGTACTGCATTACTAAGTTAAGTCTACATCAGGATATTTACAAAATCAGAATTCTCAAAAGTTCAAGACAAAACAGAGGGACTGTGGCTAACTACGTCAAAGTGTGGACTATTTTATCTCACAAAAAGTGGAAGAATACAAAGTAAAGCAAACACAAACCTAAATAACAACAACACAAACGTAACACAACACAAAACTAACATCATTGTATAACAGCAATAACCCACGCCTGGTGTGGTATATGCTGGATTTATCCACAGTTGGCTTTGTTTGGTTACTTGGGCTTCGCCCACGTGACCAAACCACGCCAACTGTGGGTAAATCCAGCATTACCCACACCCAGCCCTGGATTATTGCTATAATATAAGAGTCAGACCATACCACTCAACTTCTTGATGCAAGAAGTCTGGACAAACCCTGACAAAATAGGGGGACAAAAGCCCCAAAAAATAGGGACAGATTTTAAATATTGTTATTATAAGCTGAGAAAGTTGCTAGAGTAACAGGTTTGTTTTAACATACATTTTCTGAAGGTTATAAAGTCTGAAACTCAAATTATTTGGTGACTTCAGTCCTCAGATGATCCCAATGATTTACTAGAAAATCATAAATTTTATTAGGAACAGATGAAAAATACGAGTCAAAAATCTGGACATTCTGTGAAAATCTTGACAGTTGAGAGGTGTGGCCAGAACAGACTTACTGTGATATTTAACTATGACACAGTTATGTCTTTTTGAGAAACTAATTCTAAGGGGTTGAAATATAAATACCACTTACTATGTGATTTGAAACCCTTAACTAATTAAGTTAAGACACTAAGGAAGTATATGATCACCAGTTCTCTAACAAGTTGAAGGATAAAGAAACATAAGGTCCTGTTTGCTGGGGATAAAAGTAAAGGATCTCAGTTTCTGCACACTCCTGTTCACTTTCCAGTTTCCAAGTTTTACCTTAAACCAGACAAGTCTTTATGTTTCATTTCTTATAAGGAAATGTTCAGGTATTCCTATGAGTAGTTTCATTTTCTGAAGAGTTATGCTATGCGTCAACATTTGCTAGAATTTAGGTTTCAGTTTTCTGTATATGCGTCAACATTTGCTAGAATTTAGGTTTCAGTTTTCTGTATATCAGAAAGATGCAGATACAAAACAGAAACTCATTAGTATGCATTATATAAGATGTTGCTACGTCAGTGAAATCGATACTAACCATACCTGTGTAGTGTCAGCTGTAGGTGGTATCAGCTTATGGAATAAAACTGGAGAGTTACACTTCTGAGTCCTTTGCTTAGCATTCAGTTATTATTTTGTTTTAAGCCTGAATCCTGCACTGAGCAGTTGTCTCTTGCCTATTCACTGTGAGTTGACTGAAATAATTCATGTCTAACATATTCCTAGTTCATGTAAATGATCCATAACAAAAACATTCTGTTGTCAATATTATAGACTTGAAGTCTCATTGATAAACAGTGAATATCATTTTTAAGCACTGTTGAAATGTTGGCCTGGATAAATACCTCTCAACTGTACAGATGTTTGCAGAATGTCCAGATTTTTGTCTCATATTTTTGGCCTGTTTCTCATAAAACTGTGATTTCCTTGTAAATCACTGGCAAATCACTAAGTGTTGAAGTCAGAAAATAACGACAGATAGACATTTGAGTTTCAGACATCACATCCTTTAGAAAATTCATGCTAATGCAAACTTATTATTCTATCAACTGTCAAATCTTGTAAGAGCAATATTTAAAAAGTATCCCTATTTTTGGGCCTTTGACCCCCCCCCCATTATTTATGGCTAGGACCAGATTTTTTGCTCAAGAAGTTGAGAGGTATGTCTGGATTTATAGACAAGTTGCATATTGTACAAAGTATCACAGGTGGTGAACATGTGCAGAGTGGAGGCATTTCAGAGACACATGTAACATGTCTGTGCAAAAGGAATAATAACATGGCCTGCAGTACCTGCAAATGACCACACAATGATATGGAAATAGGGAACCCCGTGCAAATGAAGCACATAGATGATACAAATGTCAATATCAAACATAGAGGAATACTTCAAAAATGTATAAAACAGGCATACAGTGCCACAGTAATCTGAGATTAATGCTTTATAGCAGAGTGATGATGCTAGGAGTAGCAGCAGCAGCTATAACAGAACAGCATGTGTTAGTGGCCGCTGTCCAACCCAATGCCTATTACATGGTGTGCTGTGGCCTGTGGACATCAGTACCAGCTCAATGCCTGACATATTACTACCTCACAGAACAGTAGATAGTGGACCGCTACTGAGTAGACAAGCAGACCATATGTAACCTACTCAAATTGTAGCATCCACAAGCAGAAATGAAGGGAGTGCACGGTTTGCCTATCCCAGTGGACAAAAAGGTATGCATAGTGTTAAACATCTTAGCTATAGAGACTTTCCAGTAACCTGCAGAGAACATGTTAGAGATATTACATGTTCCAGTTTTCCACACTTTATACCAGCTCCTCAATGCCATACTGAAGTATGTGCAAGAGCATATCTGATTTCCCAGAAATTCAGATGAGACACACCATTTTGTACACAGTTTACTACATAGCTCATTTCCCAGAGGTCCTGGCAGTCATAATTTACACTTATGTTTCCATCAAACCCCAGCTGGTTGACATGAACTGAAATAACATCAACAGGAAGGGCAGGGCATCCACTACCTGATCTGCCAGGTGGTGCGAAAATATCTGCCAGGTAGTGTGTAAATACCCAAGACATTATTTATAATGTATCCATGCACCACCTATGCAGTTCCCATGATTCACACATATGGCTCATATGTTAATTATATCAATGGTTAATGGAAGGTGACTTTCCACAGGGTCACCTCATTGGTAGGTGCACACACAGGGAGGTTAGACAAGGCAATACACAGTTATCACGCAAACAGGGAATAAGCCACATTTAATAGTGTGACTGATATGTGCTACAGGTGATGCCAAGATGTGTAAACTACAGGAATAACTGTGTAGTTCAGGTGTTCATGTAGATAGCTATAAAAGTAAGGTAAGGTATTTACAGGTGATTTCTTTACTCAGTCACACAACAACATCAAGGCAAGGTATTTACAGGTGATTTCTTTACTCAGTCACACTACAACATCAAGGTAAGGTATTTACAGGTAATTTCTTTACTCAGTCACACTACAACATCAAGGTAAGGTATTTACAGGTAATTTCTTTACTCAGTCACACTACAACATCAAGGTAAGGTATTTACAGGTGATTTTTTCACTCAGTCACACTACAACATCAAGGTAAGGTATTTACAGGTGATTTCTTTACTCAGTCAAACTACAACATCAAGGTAAGGTATGTACAGGTGATTTCTTTACTCAGTCACACTACAACATCAAGGTAAGGTATTTACAGGTGATTTCTTTACTCAGTCACACTACAACATCAAGGTAAGGTATTTACAGGTGATTTCTTTACTCAGTCACACTACAACATCAATTGTAATGTGTCACACTCCATGCCTGCAGAGCTACCAGTGTGGTCGGCAGTAATTCATTCAAGCCTACAATGCTATGTTGCAATGTTGTTTAATCACACTACTGAATTTGAAGAACTCATTGCCTTGATTAAGCAGCTCAAATATGATAATTTTGTTTAAAATAAGCAAGTAAGACAAAAGTATGCTTAAAGATTTTCTCACATTTACATTTAAATGTGAGTGAGCGCACCATGCATTTTCTCTCTGGCTCACCAGCACAGAGGAATTTCACACCTCAGTAAGCAAGTTCTGTCTGGTGTGAATGACTTAACCCCTAATTCATCCACAGACATTCGCATTACTTCAAATATTTGTCAATTAAATAGAAATAGTATGTCATATAAAATTATTAGGGTAATTGTAAAGGAAACCTATGCATACAACTGCACTGTTGTAAAGATTCTAACCTGTTCTGACCATGCATATGTTTTTTTTCTGTCCACACTTACTTGCTGCATAAGCTACTGCACGTGTGTATTAATTTTACAAAAAGCCATAAAATAAACTATCTAAACTAGGACTAGCCTACAACAAAAGAGCTACTGAAGCAGTCAGTCTCCCAAATGGATCATGCGATTAATCACTTTAAGAGAACTCTAGTGGCCTGAATGTAGTCATAAACTACGATCCAAAACAATACTGAGGACTCTCAGAGATTTAATAAAACCAGTTTTTGATTACTGAATGTAGTCATCACATTGCTTGACACACTAAAAATGCCTCAGTCTCTCCTCCAGTCTGCTATGCAATAATATTGTCCATCAGGCTGCTTCAGAGCACAGTCACAAAACCTAACTAAAGCTATCATATCGGGTGGTGCAGTGGTGCAGCTGTTAATGTTGTTGCCTCACAGCAAGAGGTTCTCTAGTTCAATTCTTGGCTGGTGTGCCTTCTGTGCAGAGTCTGCATGTCCTCCTTGCATTTGCGTGGGTTTCCTGTGGCTACTCTGGTTTCCTCCCACATTCCAAAGACATATGCCTGGTGCATTTCTCCCTGGGCCTCTGCTGAAAATAGGCTCTGTCCTAGTCAGACTTTCCCAGTCAACAAATGTTAAATAAAATAGCAAAGAATCACTATGATGATTCTTTGTTTTACCTACCAATACTAAGCTCCAGAATAATTACTCTGCTCCTATTATGAAAGCATCATACTTAAAGAAATAATAAAAAAAAAAAAAAACTATGAAAGGTTGTTGTCAGTCCACATAGACTTGCAAACATACTATCAGTCTAAGGTAAATATTCAGTTTCTTGCTTTTTGACTTCACTTTGCAAAGCCTGACTTTCTCATCTTTCTTCTACCTTAGCTTTCTTCCCATTCTTATAGAAATATACTTCTGCTGAATTAATGTTGTCCAGCACAAACCTTCTCCTGTCCATGCTCTCTGCTGTTCTTTGTCCTTTTACACGTCTGTCTTTCCTCACTCAGTATATGTTTATTAATATATCAGTCTTTCACTCTCATCCTCTAAGCCAGTGGGAACACCATTCCTTGCACCACTCCTGCACTGCCCTGTACATATAGTATATATTTTAAACAAAGTCTGTCATATGAGCCTGTTACTGTTAACTTATGTGGCTACACATTTATATGGCATTTTTTTAATTTGTGGTTATCACTGTGTTCATTTTGTTACTGATAATATGTATTGAACGATCATTGTCTTTAAATAATAGTCAATGCATATTTATCTCTATATACTGAATGTACTAACATATATCTTCTTTTCTGTTTTCTGATGCCATTGATATTCTGGCTATGCAGTGTATCTGTTGTTTGTGATGAAGATGCTAACATGTAATTCTTGAAGCTTTCCTCCCTGCGCTTAGGCTATAAATAGGCATTGCCCATTTGGATGATCCTAGTTAGCACAAAAAATAAAATGAACAAATAAGCAAATAAACAAATACAATATATGCTTCTTATATTATAGCAAAATGATCTAGTAACAGCTAACTTTTTTTGCCCTTAAGAGACAACATAGTGTTAAGCATCACTTCCAGATTTTGTACACAAGATAGAAACTCAAAATAATTCTCCCCATAGCAATTAAAACTGACTGGAACATGAAAAGGAAAAATAGCAGCATAAATTCCACTTCATCTCCTACCTGGTAAAGTTTTAAATAAGTAGAATTCATCCACTGAAGGATAGCATCAAGTCAGTCTTCACAAATGAGTAGCATAAGGCAAATGTTAAAAGTAGGTCAATGGTTTGCAGTACCCCGGAGTATTCTCCTTAATCCAAAATGCAGCAATCTCAAAATTAGCATATATAACTAACAATGTTGTTGGGGGGGCACAGGAAGTGACTCCATCCTACAAAAATGCTTTCATGGCTTTATAGTGAGTTTAAGGATTTGTTGTTATTCTTTATCTTTCAAATTTTAATTTTTTGCAGTTGTGCAACTCAAAATTTCAGACCAAACGTGTTCAATAGTGGATCACAGCAGAATATCGTCAGCATTTGTTCTGATGTCTCCTCTCTCGAAAAGCCTATTTCAGTGGAAGCATATGGTATTGTGGCTAACAAAAGAAACAAAACAATCATGTCAAAAAGGGATAAAGCCTGGAAAAATTAGTATAAAATAGAACTCAAAATACCTTCCAACAATGTAAATATCTTAGAAACCTTGCAAAACTCCATGTCAAACAAGATAAGCAAAGATGCTATACCAACCTACAAGGCAAACATAAAAACAACCCAAAACTTTTTTTGGTCATCACTAAATAAATTACTCCACCCTGGCAAGACCACCACACTCTCTCCAAAAACAAACAATATGACAGTCTCTATCCCCACACAGTTTAGTTCCTACTTTATACAATCAATATTATCTTCCTTAGGCACTAATACACCTGAACACCATCTCTACCCCTGTTCAATCAAAACTACTTACAGCTCTTCAGTTTTAATCCAATAACTACCTCACTCATAATGAAGTTGATCCTTAAAATAAACACTACTTCTGTAGCTGTAGGCCAACTACCATCAGACTACCTAAAAATGGCCACAGAAGTCATAGCCTTCCCTGTGTCCATACCAATTAATAGGCCCATAGCAGAACAATACTTCCCATCACTGTGGAAAAAATCCTACATCATACCACTGCACAAAGGCAGCACATCTATAGAGTTTAATAACTACAGACCAACAGCAATTTTCTCTCCCCTCTCTCTGAAATATTGGAGAAATGCATCCATATGCAGCTGATGCAATACATAACCTCAAATAACCTACCTTCAGAAACATAGCATGGCTTTAGGCCCCAGCACAGCACCAATACTGCACTACTACATTTTACCAATATAATAAACCAACACAGAAACAATGGTCTGCTTGTTCTACCATGTTCTTAGACTTGTCAAAGGCATTTGATACTGTCTCATACCAGCAACTGTTCAATTGCCACTCCTTGTTGTGGTTTCTTGGTTACCTATCTGGAAGACAATAAGCCATTAAATGGCAACAAACCTACTCATCCTTTCAACCAGTTACTACAGGTGTCCTTCAGTGCTCTATCCTGGGTCCTCTCCTATTTAATATATTTATTAATCACCTCCATACCTCCACCATGCTAATTTAGTTCAGGATGCAGATGACTCAGCATTAATATGTGCGGCCTCAACAATAAATACGCTCCAAGACATTACCCATAAATCTTTTTCCGCTGTAGAAACCTGGCTCAAAGAATCAAACCTCCTATTCAAGCCCAGGAAAACTAAGTTAATGCATTTTACCTCAAAAAGTTGCCAAAATCAAAAGCAATTTTTGACCATAAAGAAAACAAATAATAGTGTAATTGAAACTGTAACTCACAGTAAACTTCCAGGTGTTATAATAGATGACAATCTCAAATATGACCAGCATAATATTTTATATATATATATATATATATATATATATATATATATATATATATATATATATATATATATATATATATATATATGTTCAAAGGCATATATCTGGAGCATTTCTCCCCAGGCCTCTGCTGAAAATTGGCTATGTTCCAAGTTGGACTTTCCCGGTTAGTAAATAAAAATATACTGAACACCATTAAATCTACACACCAGAAACTAGACTCCCTTTGTAGGATCAATGGATTTCTTATAGATACTGCAAGAAAAAGTCTAGCCACCCCCTTTTTATTGCCAATTCTCTTATACGCTGCTCCTATCCTAACAAACTTAAAGGATACTCAAAGAAAGAAACTTGCCTCCTGCTACAATAAAATAACTAATTTGCCTCTAATTTCCCTCATAGGGCCCACCATTGTCATAGCTTAAAGCAATTAAACTGGCTTGAACCACACAACTACTTAACATATTCACAACTGACCACAGCACACAAACTCATTCATCCTCCAGAGGAATGTCCTTCACAACATAACTTATTACTGACCTACTGTCCATCAAGGGACTTCTACTGTCATAACAAATTCTTATTATTTACAAATAAGTCAAATAATGTTGAAGGAGACTCGTTCTATTCCCAGTATGTTGCTAAACCCTGGAATAGTATCCCCACACAAATACAACTCTCTGACAAACTTAATCGTTTTAAACCACTGCTTAAACAGCATCTTAACCAGTTCTGGTCCTGCACATGCTTATCACAAGGTTGAAAATTTGTGTTCTAGCATTAGATGGGCAAGTGAAGTTGTCCTGCTGTCTTTGCCCACAAAAATATTTATTTTTGAGCATTTACGCCAACCTAGCTTTAGAGTATTATTGTCATTGTTTATTTTCCAAACTTGCATTTCTCTTGTTTGACACTCTACCCTAAGGGCTCCAATGAGTACAGTCAGTACAATAACAAACAGAATCTTTATTATGTACAATAGTATAACCTTTCCACATAAGTGGTATTAATCTGAAAAGGTGTTTTGGTAGATGCTGTTTCAACTGTTTCAAACTTGGCATTTGCCATGAGTCTACAAAAAAAAAAACACAAAACATGAAGTCACTTAATGACTTTTAACTGATCTCTATGAACAAGAATTATTTTGCTCTTTTTCTTTCCTTTAACTTTGTACACTAGAGGTCCTAACTGAGAAATTATTTCAAAAGGTCCTTGCCAATTACTGTCTCATGGACCATCCAACTGGAAAGTCTTGATCAATACCTGTGTCCCAGAGGAAAGATTTTCTTCTGGTATAACAGGATTCTTTGACGGTAATTTGAATGCTTGCATTTCTGATAGGCTTTGACACAATTCAGAAATATCTTTTAACCATTGTTAATGCTGTGCAATTTCTAATAATGGCCTATTTGTACTAACAGTAAGATCGAATGGCAATTGTACAGGCATTTTCCTGCCTGTCATGATTTCAAAGGGTGAGATCCCTGTTTTACTGCGTGGAGTTGCCCTGAAACCCAGAAGGATTCCAGACAAATGTTTTACCCAATGTGCACGTTTTTTCGTTCCTTAAGAGTACTGTTTATTTTTTCAACTATCCCATTAGACTGGGGATGGTAAGGAGCATGAAATCGTTGCTGGATACCAAGCAAATCACACAAAGCTTTCATCAGTTTACTAACAGATTGTGGCCCGTTATCGGATTCGATAACTCAAAGCCATCCCCAATGACAAAAAATGTTTTTTCATAAGGCTTTTGCTGTAGCCTTACCCGTCATTGTTTTTGTAGGAATTGCTTCTACCCATTTTGAAAAAACATTAACTGTCACTAGAAGATACCTGTACCCACCTTTAGCTGGGGGTAATGGACCTGCAAAGTTAATTTAGACGGCATACCAAGGTCCATTCGCTGGAGTTACCCTTAGTAACTGTGTTTTTTTTAATTGAGCATTAACCTGCAAACATATTAAGCATTTAGCATGCACTAAAAAATGTCCCAATACCTGATGATTAAATTTCACTAACTGTTGTGCCTTTTGGTACGGTATATGAGGAAGACTAGAACCATCTTTAAAACATTTTGCATAATATTGCCCTGGACTTTTTCCTACAAAAGTACATTTTTTTTACTATTTCTGCAGTCCAAACTTAGTTTGGGTCTACAGCAAATCATGCTGCAAATTCTGAGCTGAAAATGTCTGTATGGCATCTACTGCAGTGGTATTATCTGGTACACTAGAAAGGTGTTTTGTAGGATACAATTGCATTCCTTTTTTGCTGCCTTTTTTGCCATCTGATTAGCATAGTTATTTAACTGAAAAATGTTATTTGTAACTGATGAGCTTTTACCTTTGAGATACTGTTGCAACCCACAAGGGACTGACTACGAACCAAATTCCAAACAGTCTGCAACACAGAAGCATGCTTGAGTGGTTTTCCCATATTATCAACAAACCCTCTCCTTGCCCATGTAGACCTATGCAGCCAGCCACAGAGAATTAACTATGTATGCACTGTCTGAAAAAATATTGACAGGTGGAAAATGCTGTAACACATAAAGAACTGTTTTCAGTAAAACTCGCTGAGCACACATGTGTCCTGATAACTGAATCAGTCGGCTGTCCCATAGAAATGTTTTCTGGCACTACTGCAAATTTAGTCCGATATTGTCCATTGTCCCAAAATCGAGCACCGTCAATAAAGATGGATGGCCTTTCTTCCTGAAAATCAGGAGACAGGATGGGCTTTTTCTGGATTTAAAATGTGCCTAATGCATTTGTGTCATTTCTCTTCATATCCCATGAAATTAGATAAGTAATACTTATCTCCTGCCTTTATTGTAACTTGCTTGACATTAAATAATGCCAACGGTTTTGCAAACACTGCTTGACTGACATCATCAATCAGTTTATTTAATTGAGTCTCATTTACCAAAGCCTGTATGGCATAATGCAGTATCTGTACTATAATGTCCTTTGAAAAATATGTTAGGTATTCAGTTTATTTTAAACCCTAGTAAATGGCCAAAAGTTGCTGAATACACAGGTGATATCCCCTCTCAACGTGTCACTTTTTTTACTGAAAAATGTAATGGGGTATAAAGTATTTTCCATTTTGGAATTAGAACCCTGAAGTCACTCCTGTAAAAGCACAACAGAGAGTGTGTTGGGTCCAGCTGTTGTCTGTAACACAAAGGGACATGTTAGACTTGGAGCTACTCATTTTGAGCCTTGGCCAATGCTGCCTTTAAATCACAAAAAAAAACGTATTTTTTGGTCCCCAATCCAGAAAGGGTAATTTTATTTGGCTAGAAAGCATGTCATACAGAGGAACTGCCATGATCCTCTATGAAATTTTGATTATAATTTATGATACCTAGAAATTTGTGCATATCTGGAATGGTAACCGGTTTATTAATTTGCAAAATTCCCTGCACCCTCTCCAAACAAGGAGTGTGCCCAGAAGAACGTAAAATAGTACCTAGAAATTTTACTTTAAATTACATGAATTGTACCTTTTTACTTTTAACGTTAAACCCTGCCTCCTGCAGAGTTTGAAGGACATGTGTCACTTTAGCTAAAATACTTTTTTTTTTGTTTTAGATTGTATTAGTATGTCATCAATGTAATGCAGAACAGAATCGTCAGATTTTAGATCTTGTAGTATTTGTCCCACTATTTGGTGAAATATAACCAGACTGTTTTGAAACCCCTGCAGTAACCGTGTCATGACATACTGTTCATTTTGAAAAGTAAAAGCAAACCTTTGCCAATCTTTTTTCTGCAGTGGTACTGCAAAAAACCATTAGCTAAGTCTATGACCATAAACCACTGACTTTGTGGTTTTATTTTTGCTGCTAGCTCTGGGACCCCTGGAATCAGATATGCCTGGGGAGTCGTGAATTGGTTCACTTTTCATAAATCAATAAGCAGTCGGTAAGTGCCATCTTTCTTTTTAACTGGCCATATGAGTGAATTTGTAGGGCTCTTTTCCTTTTGAATTATTTTCACATCAAGCCATCATTGTATGCAATTTTGCATGTCTGTCTCTGCTTCCTTTGGGATCGGATACTGTTTTTGAAATGGTGGAATAAAATCTTAATCACTGCCTACAAAAACTGCTTCCTATAGCTTCCTGCAGTCTGTGGGCCCCTGAGACCACAACGTAGGAAACTGTTGTTTTATCTTTAACCATACTTCATCTTCAGTAGGGCTGATGGTACTGCCCTTTTCAGAACTGTTTGATACATGTATTGCCTCAATCATGCATAACATGGGACCTTGTCCTTGCCATATAGTGCCATTAGGAAGGTCCATGACAATTCCCATTTTGGATAATATATCCATTTCCAAGATTGTGGAAGTGCAAGAATTATGCATCAAAAATACCCCTATCGCTGGTTCCCCTTGACGGGAGAATTGTACTTACTACCTATGGCTAGACATCCAGAGCCATTAAAACCTGAAATACATGTATGTTTAGCCAAGTCAGGAGGCAAATGCCTACCTGTCACTGAGACAGCTGCTCCTGGATTTAGAAGAACATCTTCCCACAAGTTCCCCTCTACCTAAACGTTGATAGGTAGTCATCCATCTTTCCCATTCTTGAAGTTAGTCAAGAAAGAGACTTGGAGGGGGGGGGGGGTCATACCCCTATAGTAGATCTACTTCCTACCCTGAATTATCGGTGGTATTGGACTGCAAAGGACATAATTGCAATGTTTCCAATTGCAGTGTTTCCTCAACCTCTTCACAATCAACATAAAACGATCGATTAAGTTCATGATGTAAGGCTATTCGCTGCTGATAATTAGGATTTACTGGACCCTCAGGAACAAAGACAGAAGGAACAGTTGTATCCTGTGTGCTAACAATATTACCTTGTACATAGACAATACTGACTGTTGACTGTTTGTGGTATATAGGGTTGTTGTTGTAGTCCCCTATTCCCCTTTGTCACATATTGTTGTGAAGTGTACTGCTGTGTTTGTACGTTTGGCTGCATTACCTGTTGCTGTCCTGGTACAGGTGGCTTATCAACATTTTTTACAGTAAGAAACTTACTCTTTGCCTCTTGTTTCTGGCGCCTTCTGCGATAATATTTACAATCATTTTTAGTATGACCTACCTGTTTACAAGAATAACAAATAGGCTATCTCTTTGGAGGACCCTCTATAGATTGAGTAACTTCAGAAGCTAACTGAGTGGCTGGGCGAGCTGATGCTGCCCATTGTTGCCCCTGTATAACTTGCCCTTGATTTGATTGTCCTGCTACCTGCTGTGGGACTTGCTGTCCATGATTAATCCATCTCCCATGCCCCCTTCCCCTTACTTCACTAACAATGGGTGCAGAACAGGGAATGTAAATTATGAATAGCATTATCTTTACACATAATACGTGCTCTCAGCAATTTATCTACTAACTTTGTGAGTGTATTTGAAGATTTCTCATAAATAAGTTTGATATCCCCTGGGACACCTTTCAAATAGTCCAAAAAGGAGCGCATAACAGCTTTTTGAAAATTGACATTTTTTTATGTCTTTTTTATCACTGTCATTGACTAGCATATATGCCAGCTGGTAATGGTCGGCTTGTTCCTCCAAAGAATCACAAACTGTCATTTGAAACTGATCTAAAAGTGTTGATGTGAGATATTGCCCCCTAGTGTATGATAACAATACTGCTATCATTCTTAGGTGTTTAGTTTGTATTGGATACTACTTTTGCTGAATATAAGCCATGAAACGCTGAGGAATAAAATTCCAGAAACAATGTTCAAGTGTATCATTCCATACAGTGCCTACAGTTGTAAGAATACAAGCTTCAAATGTAGTCATGTTATTAAAAATACTCTTCTGTTCATCCCACTTAGGGAGAGTTTCTAACATCCTAGACTGATGATAAACTTCATCAGAAAAACCTGCTGAGGCTATGATATGACTGGTAACAGCAGTTTCTAGTGCTTTAGACTGATATTTTTCTAACAGGGCTTGTAATCTTAAAAGATCTTGATTAGCTGCTGGTCTAGCAACCTCAGATTTCTGCATCTCTAACTGAGCTCATAATGTGTTTATCTCCTGTCTTGCAACAGTTACGTCATGCTGTGTGTCAGACAGTCCTTTGTCATATTTTTCTTGCAAATGGACAATTTTATTCATTAACCCTTCTATCATACCAGTAGCTTTACTGCCTTGTTTAATAACAGTTTGTGTAAAGGTCTTAATTTCAGTCTGTGAGACTTTCAAAAACTGAGAAAATTCTTTTGTACATTTAGCGGAGTCAGCATGCAGTTTACCAGACGCATTCCATTTATTACAGTAAGTCTGAAAATGACCCATGAGGTCAAGATCTTGCTGATTGCTAACTTTAGCAATCCAATCTTTAAACTCCTGTAAATCAGACTGTAAAGTACAAACTTTGACATCTGCATCACCCTCTAACAAATCCTTTGCAACAGGATATAGAGAAACAGGAACAATTGTCTGTGCTTCAGGCATTACTTTATCCTGGTTGTGCTTCAGGTTTTGTACAATACGTTTATGACAAGGCATGCAAAAAGCAACATTTAAATCATTGCAAATAGCACATTTTTGTACATTCTGTAGCACTTTTGCCTTACCAATCAAAGGTAGCAATCCATTTGCATAGTGCTGGATTGTCAGTTTTCCCAAATAAAGACTTACAGGTGCTAACATGCTGATTATACCATGTATTTAAATAATTCCACACATCTACATATGATTCAGACATATCAACAGTAAAAGACTTAGTGCACTTCTTGGCATTTTCATGAATTGCATTCATTGTTAAAAGAAAAACAGAAGAAAATTTTTACCACAAATGTCCAGGACAAAGTGGCCAGTCTTGACACAGAGATCACTTGTTGGAAAATTCTCTGCTGTTTTTCACCAGAAGCTAGTGAGACAAATTTTCGTCACTGGAAAATTTGGACCTCGTATATCACCAACTGTCTGAAGGAGAATTACTGTACTGCCCTGTACTGCACTGCAGTGTTTGTCCTCAAGTCAATGGACAAAGCTTTACAAAGAGAAGAACTGATTCTAAGAAGGTCTGCACTGGAATGTCGTACTGTGAGAAGCACCTCTTCAGGTCACCCCCGGTTGTTTGTACTGAACTGGTCTCACCACTGTTAAAGTGGTACTACACTATTCAAGTAGTCTGTACCTTTACTCAATAAAGACACTGAGACAGTTCTGCTGTTAGTTACAACATTCATTTACTGCACACAAGGTTTACATCTAGCTTAACAATGAAAGGTATATAGATCACAACGTACTTCAGCTTAGAATAATCAAAGTCTCTAATACAAAAGAAAAAGTCCCAGTCTTTATAGTGTCTTTTCTGCCTGCATCAGCAGTTTTGAGAATTTGCCAGAATAATAAGTCTTTCCTCTCAAGTTGATCTGTTGACAGTTTGTTTTCCATATCTTAAACATTCTGTTCCTGAAAAATAACTCCTTTCGTCTTTGGCCTATCTTGTGTATCATATTGATGAGACACAGCTGCATATAAGAGTTCATCTTGACCTGCTTGTAGATAATAAATTTTACAAGCTGCATAGTTTATAAGAGATAAAATATTTTACTTCTTATTCCTATTAACAATGAATGCCAAACTATATGTTTTTGCCAAGTTAGTTAACTGTGTGCACTGTACACACTGAAATGCAGAACATTTATTTTACATTTTCAAAAAATATCCACTGAAGTCCATTTTAACCTGTTCTTTACTCTCACAATACTTACTATTCATTACATGATATTTTATGAATATTCATTGCCTTATATTATTATTGAACATGGTAGCTTGGTTTCAGTATGTTATGATTTACTATACTACTGTTCCATTTCATGCTTAAATTTGGATACTTGGTAACACAAGTATTTTACACCTTGGTTTTGAAAAGGTTCACATCATTGGTGTTACTATGGTAACATTTAAGTATCACATGTCAATCATCCAATGAAATAAAGCTTTATTGTAGTTGTTTCAGACTCTAGCTACTATTTTGACATTTATGTTTATGTAAGCACTAATTATTGCCCACTTGTTTAGGATTCCCATTTGAAATTATGGTGACACATTTCATTAATTTTCTCTCTATATATCTCTCATAAGGTGGTATCAAAGTCAGATATATGTTTTCTGGGTGGGTATTGCCTCTTCATTTCTTTAAGACTATGGTATGATGAACTGGACAGGACAGAAGGATGGCTGGAGCTGTACTGCTCTGGATCCTGCTGGGCCTACTCCTTGACTCTGTGTGATTGGCAAGATGATGTCATGCTTCTGGGTCATGGATGGTATGTGTTGTTTGGGGAATGGCCTTTGTACGTGACAGTAAAGATTATTGATTTTTTGGGAGGGGCACTTTCTGGCCCAGTTGCACTTTCCCAGTAAACAAATGTCAAATAAGTAATATTTATTATAAGGTCAAATTACTGAAGAGCTGCATTAGAAGGAAGCATAGAATTTGTTTGAGCTGTGGTCTGATATCCACAGGTTTGTTGTTCTGCTATCTTCTAATATAGATGATCTCTGAATATGCTCTTATTTGAGGCATTATCCAAAAACATAAGTGCAAAAAGTTTGCATTTGTGAATGCTATTTTCACAGCTCTGTAATTAAATCTTGTAGCTAGTTTGTGTTCTGATTTAACTTCTTTTTTTAACAACATTTTATTTGATTCGACAACCAGAGTTAACAATCATAATAAATGAACATGTTTAAAACAACAAAAAGAACAAGGAAACAAGAAAAATGTAACTATGTAGAACTATATGCAGTCATCCATGACAAGTTTTGATGTTACATGTATATACCATTAATATTTATCTAATAATAGTTGCAGTTTCTGCCAGGCTAATATTTTATCAGTTAGGTTAGATGTTCTGAAGCAAATAATATCCAATTCACTCTTACAGACAACTTTAGCTAAATTTACCAATTTAACTTCTTGATGATTTCATAATGTATCTTTGTCAAAGTATAACTAGTCAGCATTTTCAAAGGAGATAGATAAAATATTGCCTAGGTTTGCTGCAGATTATCTTTAAATAAATCAAGCAGGTTGTGACTCATGCATGAAGGGAAACATTGCTTTGCACAAAATTTGTTTTAGTTAAATGCTGGTCTTTGTATAAAAAATAGTTTTGATTCATGGGTAGTTATTCCCTGAATCCTGCTGATTTGGTATTTGTGTTAATGAAAAAAGAATTGCAGAGCCAGAAAACCGTGACACAAAGATTTATTAAAATAAATAGGAGAACAAAACAGACCAGTTTCGGCTGTAAGTTTATCAAGCCTTCATCAGTGCAGTAAATTACAGTTGCAAACATTCTCCTTTTATAGTATAACACCACTAGAGGCTGAATAAGTGAATTACTTCAATTAGTCCATTCCATTAAAAATATTCATTAAGTCCTGGTGAAAATAAAGCACCCAGTCTGATTATCCATTTTTTTCTCTTTGTTGTTCAACAATTGATGCCAACCTTATTTATTATTTCTATTGCCCTGTATATTATCAAAAAACGTGAAACTGAAGACTGCATTATGATGTTTCTGAGTGTGTTTATATAAAGCATTTGTTGGTTTCTTAACCCTGATGTCACTTAAGTGTTCTGAAATGTTAAATTTGACTGGTCTTGAAGTCTGTCCCACATAGAAAGCAGAACAGCTACAAGTGGCCATATAAACAGGCCAATCTGACTGACAATTTGCAAAAAATGAGATATTAAACACTTGCCCAGTATTTTTACTAGTAAATTGTCGAGTCTTCAACATCCTTTTACAATGGGTACAATGACCACAGGGAAAACATCCCTTCAAAACCCCAGTTTTAGTGTTGTTTGTGTTAGGCTCATATCAGTTTTGTGCACATGTTTATAATGACTCATGTATGAGCCAAGATTTTTGCCCCTTCTAAAAGAAAAATGACATGTCATCCAAAATCTCACATAACAAAATGCATTTGGCGTCTTGCTTGTTCTTTGGTGCTATGACAGACTAGTATATCGTGTTTTTGTCTTTTTTTGTGGTGTATGTCTTGGCGTTATGTGGATTAAACTTTTGGATTAAAGACCTTACGTGGTGTCTACTGGAAGTGTTTCGCTCATTGGTGGTACCGAAGCTACATTTGTGGTTTGCACTATACATTTCGTTTGGTTTATATATATATATATATATATATATATAGAGAGAGAGAGAGAGAGATAGGGAGAAAGAGAGAGAGAGAGATATGATTACACTATCGAACCTGGTTTGTTGGACAAATTACTATCTTGCTTGAATAATTGGGTGCAATTTTTTAAACTCAATTACAAGAACGGGATATTGTTCACCATGTTTTAGGCTATAATATGTAATTGTGTTTCTGTGCAGGACTATTCCTGAGATTTGTTGTACTTTATTGAACTGCGTCATTTAGGACACCATTTTGTTTTTGGAAACAGTAGATGTTGGTTCTAATTACAGTGTACACGATACTGTTCAATTATAAGTCTGGTTTATGCAGATTAATGCACAACTGAAGCTGTTTTTGGTATGATAATTGCATCTCAAGGGATTTGTAAATTATAATATGATACATTTCACAGTTTAGGGATTTATTAGTATCATTTCAGGATATCCATGTACATGTGCAGATTTTGGAATAATATATACAATCTAGTCCTTTTTGTCAAACATTATACAGGTAGGATAGCCTTATATTCCTAAACCAAGGGTATCATTTTTTTGCAAGTTGAAGCACTATAAAGTAAGTATACCTTTCGAAGTCAGCAGATCCATTTTTGGGCTCAATTGTTTTTTTTAGCTATTAATATGTTGGATAATTGCCTGTTTAAATTAGGATACTGAGTGGCAAACATATTTATTCAGGAGTATAATAACTATGTATACTCAAGGCGATAAGACACTTAGGACTTAGCACTGTATAATATCTCATATTTTGGTCATACAATTATTTTTATGCAGGGGCTAATATTGTCCTTAAGTTATATGAGGGTCTATTTTGCTGTTGTCTGATATTTCAGATTCTTATTTTGTCGTTATTTATAGGAATTTGCATGGACGTAGCACTGCTGGATAGGGAGAGGAATGCTATAACTAAATGCAGGGGCTATTATTGTCCACAGTTTTCATAATTTTGGATTACATATATACATTTATTTTGTTAACCAATACATCAATAACTTATAGTGTTTGGGAACATATGTTTTAGTAGGGGCTAATATTGTCCTCAGTCTCTTTATATATGGTAAAAGAAGCGGTGGCCATATATACCAACAATTTTTTTGAATTTAGACTGTGGACTTAGCACTGCTGTGAATGAATATTTTGGATTGAAGTAGCAAGTAGAGGCCGGTATCATCCCTAATTCTGAACATGTGTTCCACACACTTTAAGTGAATAAAATCCCTTAATACAAGTATTGCTGTTTGATTTGCCACTCATTATTAACAACAACCTAAATTGGATAACTATTTGGGAATATCACAGTCCAGCTGTGGTCTCTTTCTTTTTTATAAGATAATATACAGGTGATTGACCCACAGATGGATCTTACTAACTTGTTCAAAGGTTTATCATCAGATAGGGATGATTTGGCAGTTTTTGGACTTAATAATAACGGCAAACAGAATGGGTCCGAGGGCACTATACAAGCAAATATGTGTGAAGCTGAATTTCACAAATTAAACAAAAATATGAGGGCCCTGAGGGCTAATGTATGGCATGCAAAATTATTTAAGGCCTATCTAGCCAAAGATATCTCACCCAGAGGTTTGAGGGTATGAATACGACCCCTGGTTCCTGATGCAGATACAACCCTTTTAGAACAATGAGCTGGGGTGCAACACAAAGCATCTATGGAATTTGTCAAAACCTTAACATCATATTATGACAAAACCATTTACAAAAATATATCTGATATTACACGTATGTGTATTAATATTGTGAAATTTGAGGGCAAAGAGGGTTATAATAATTGCTTGAAGAAACTGAGTCAAGATCTTTTGTCATTGGAGCAACAGCTTAAGGAAAGGAACATGAAAAAGTTTTACAGAGATCTTGCTGATTATGAAGGTGGGCATCCCTATTCCACTAATAAACATGTGAGATTTTAACCTATGAACAGGAAGGTGATCAAAAGGAAGATACCCCGGTCCGTATTAAAGAAGCCAACCTCATCTAGTTGTGATGATTCAGGTGAGGAAGTTTCCTCTGGTTTTGAGCCCAATATACAAAATGTGCCAGATTCACCAGTGTCCAAGAAAAGTAACACACCTATCTCTTTAGGGGTAAGCAAAAGCGAGGGAGGGCAGAAACACAGAGGTAGACAGCATGGAAGAGCTGCTGAAGCTCATGGTACAGAAGGAGAATACAACAATGTACTAAACATTTCATCTATTAAACTGTCTCCTACTCATGTTAAATTACTTATTATACCATGACACCCCATTAATATTCCAAAACGTGCACGCTGATTGGCCAGTTTAAAAAAAAAGCAACGGAGATCTCCGTTGCTTTTTTTAAAGCTGTCTCGCTATGTTAAACTCATTTAACATAGCGTCACAGTGTGTAAAAAGAACAGAGATCTTGCTTTCTCCGTTGCTTTTTTTTTAAACCTGTCTTGCTATGTTAAATGGGTTTAACATAACGAGACAGCTTTAAAATAAGCAACGGTGATCTCCGTTGCTTATTTTAAAGCTGTCTCGCTATGTTAAACCCATTTAACATAGCGAGATAGGTTTAAAAAAAAAAGCAACGGAGAAAGCAAGATCTCCATTGCTTTTTACTGTTTCGCTATGTTAAATGGGTTTAACATAGCGAGACAGCTTTAAAATAAGCAACAGGGATGTCTGTTGCTTATTTTAAAGCTGTCTCGCTATGTTAAACCCGTTTAACATAGCAAAACAGTAAAAAGCAACGGAGATCTTGCTTTCTCCGTTACTTTTGGCCACAGCTCTGATGTACTGCGTAGGTATGCGCAGTACATCAGAACTGCCGCGGATACCAGACAGCTGCGGAAGGGCAGCAAAGAGGCATTATACAATGCCATTATTTAAGAAAAGTAATTTACCATGGGTAAATCCCGCATTACCCACATCCAGGGGTGGGTTATTGCTATAATAAATGTTTCAATTTTATACCTGTTTTTTATGTGCCTGAAGACACCTTTGCACAAGATATCTCTGCTTTTTGTAGATCATTTAACCTGAAACTTTTTTTCCAAACAGCATCCAATTCGGAACCACAACATGGATTTAAATATCATAAATCCAATTTCATTCCACCCATGCACCCCAATGTACTAAGGTTTCAAAATTCAATTCTCAAAGATCTACATTTCAGCTACAGGGAATATCGTGCAAAATCCAATAATTTGTTGAGAAATTAGATGGATATCATACACTGATTAAATGGAACTGATGGAACTGAGTGCCAATCAAGAATTGGTCATATTGCCAGCAGACAAAGGTGGGGCTATAGTGATACAGGATTGGTCCCAATATAATATAGAAGCAATGAAACAACTTTCTGATAATTGTTATTATACACATATGGTATGTAACCCAATTTCTGGTTTCAAGAAGCAAATAGATTGTTTCTTGAACTCTGCAAAGGAAGAGGGGATTATAACAGACAACACACTTTACCATTTAACAGTTTGAGACCCTTCCAGCCAATATATATATTTCTTACCCAAAATACATGAGTCTACAAAACCCACTAGGTAGACCAATTGTCTCTGGTAAAGGATCGATTACTGAACCTCTATCTCAGTTCCTAACTTTACACTTGAAACCCTTGTTAAAATGGGTCAGGGCAAGAATTCAAGATACCACTGAATTCCGCAAGGTTGTTTCTGAAATGCAGTTGGAGGCAGGGTGGCTTAGGTGTACTTTGGATGTTTCTGCATTATACACAAACATTTCCCATTGGGCAGGTTTGGAGGCTTTGGAATATTGGCTAATGAAGTCTGAATTGTACCAACCGGGCTTTAACACTTTCCTACTCTGTTTGACAGAGCATGTTTTAACTAAAAATGTTTTCTACTTTCAAAACAATTGCTATCTACAGATCAAAGGAACTGCCATGGGGACCTCCTTTGCCCCAATATATGCCAATCTCTTTATGGCCTATATTGAGGAACAGTTAATTTATGATAGGTCTCACAACATTTACATAGATGAGATCGACATTTGGAAGAGATATTTGGATGATTACTGGTTAGTATGGGGGTCAGACATAGAATATCTTCAGGAGTTTGTTGAATTTTTGAATGATAATAAATGGGGGATTCAGTTTACAGTTAGTTTCGACACGGATAGAATCACTTTTCTGGATTTGTTAGTAACCAGGAATGCTGACCATACATTAACACCTGAGGTTTACTGCAAACATCCCCAGTTCAACTCCTTATGCCATGCTACCAGCTTTCATCCTCCTAACATATGCAGAAACATTCCAAAATCACAGTTTTTACGTATTAAAAGGATATGTTCAGATGATGCCACTTATCATTTTTATGAGGAAGATTTAGCATTGAGTTTCAGGGAGAGGGGCTACAAGAGAGGGGATATCTATCAGGCTAAACACTGGGCATCCACTCAGGATAGGAACAATTTGCTTCAGTATAGGGACAAAACATCAGACAACAATTCACAAACTAGATTAGTTACTACTTATGGTAGGAATACGGACGTCCTACTCAATAGTGTCTGCAGGCACTGGAATATCTTATTAGCTGATACCAGGTTATGTGAGATTTTCGATGACACATGTTATTTTTCTTTTAGAAGGGGCAAAAATCTTGGCTCATACATGAGTCATTATCAACGTGCACAAAACCAATATGAACCCAACACAAACAACACTAAAAGGTGGGGTTTTGAAGGGATGTTTTCCCTGTTGTCACTGTACCCATTGTAAATGGATGTTGAAGACTCGACAATTTACTAGTAAAAATGCTGGATAAGTGTTTAATATCTCATTTTTTTGCAAATTGTCAGTCAGATTGGCTTATTTATATGGCCACTTGTAGCTGTTCTGCTTCCTATGTGGGACAGACCTCAAGATCAGTCAAATTTAGGATTTCAGAACACTTAAGTGACATCAGGGTTGAGAAACCAACAAATGCTTTATACAAACACACTCAGAAACATCATAATGCAGTCTTCAGTTTCATGGTTATTGATAAAATACAGGGCAATAGAAATAATAAATAAGGTTGGCATCAATTGCTGAACAACAAAGAGAGAAAAATGGATAATCAAACTGGGTACTTTATTTTCACCAGGACTTAATGAATATTTTTAATGGAATGGGTCTGTATGTCCTCCCCGCAGTTGAGTGGCCTCTGAAAGACATGCGTGAATGGGCGTGCCTTTGCTGAAGGTTGGGCTGGCAACTCGGCACCATAAAAATAGACTGCCAATCATTAGCGGACCGGAGTTCTGCTGTGGCGACCCCTAACCAGGAAAAGCCGAGAAGACAAACAACAACTAATTGAAGTAATTCACTTATTCAGCCTCTAGTGATATTACACTATAAAAGAAGAATGTCTGCAACTGTAATTTACTGCACTGATGAAGGCTTAATAAACGTATAGCTGAAACTCGTCTGTTTTGTTCTCCTGTTTATTTTAATAAACCTTTCTGTCACGGTTTGCTGGCTCTGCAATTCTTTTTGTTCAAGAACTTTTTGCAGCCGTGCAGCTACCACACTTGCAGGGGCTCACCTTCCTTTAGAGCATTTGTGTTAACAGCCAAGGGTGACATTACATAGTGCTTCTGATTAATTATATTGCTATAGCAATAGTCAGTGATCATCTGTAAAGATAATATATATATATATATATATATATATATATATATATATATATATATATATATACACCTGTTATTTGGACACAGCATACCTCTCAACCTCTTACAGCAAGAAATCTGGACAAATCCATAAATAAAAGTGCGACAAATGCCCACAAATAGGGATACTTTTTAAATATTGCTTTTACAATCTTAGAAATTTGATAGACTGATAGGTTTTACATTAGCATGAATTTTCGGAAGGGTATAAAGTATGAAACTCAAATGTCTGCCATAATTTTCTAACTTGAATATTTAATGATTTGCAACTAATTTACCAGAAAACCACAATTTTATGAAAAACAGACCAAAAATATGAGGCAAAAATCTGGATATTCTGCGAAATTTTGTCCAGTTGAGAGATATAGGACACACAGAATTCTATATAAAATCAGAGATGAATTCTGATTTTGTGTTAATCCTGTAAATTGCAAAACTGGAAGGGGGACTAAAAGGTATTTGACTACAGTTTTTATTTATATATTTTATTATATATCTTTTTACTTCAGATCATAAAATATTGGATTAATAGGTGCATATAAGGAATGTACGTCCGAGATATACACAGTTATGGCAGCAAGTACTGATCTGGCAATTAATTTTTAAGAGCCTATTTGACATTTTTCTTGTCTGTATAATGTAGATGAAAGGAATTGTTATGAAATCTGTGCAGTGATAGAACCAATTTGATTATGCTGAGATAATGAAGTCTGAAAGAGAACCATCATTTCAAAGCAGAATTGCAGGGTGTTGGGTATTTATTAGCAGAATTGCAGGGTGTTGGGTATTTATTAGAGTAGTGCATTTACATATACTAAGTTTGAGACAGTGTGATGTCTATTAAGTACTAGCACGAATGTTTCAGTTGTGTATATTAATGAGATTTTCAGGTTTACTTTCAATGTACTACTAGTGAAGCTATTCTTTTTAATATTTTGATCATCTGGCTTCTCCTTCATCTTTCCAGCACTAAAATAATCACAGTTTTCCACTCTGCAATATTTAACCACAGTTTATCACTTCATTATAGCCTGCCTCTCTGGTGTACTTTCTGGCCCCACACCCCATAACATGTTGATTTCTGTGAGGAAAGATAAATGAAGGAATATCTTTACTGTACTTAGCACAGATATTTATTGAGAAAAGAGATGTGAAAAGCCCATTTGTGTTGTAATGAGATGCAACTGGAATCTTTAGTGATGGAAAGTATTTAAGTTTATGGGATAGTTGTTGCTTTAATATCAGTGTTGATATAGATGGTAAGATTTTTACGTTACAATATGTTGATTTATGCATTTAGGTTACTAGACATTGAAATTAGATTGAATGCATTCTTCTTCCTTTGGGGAATGATTTCACCATTAAACTAAAATAGAGGCCACAATGCATGCCTTAGTCTTAGAGCACTTAGTTAAGGCACAGGTATGTTAGAGCAGTGATTATTTATTAGTGTCATAATGGTTTTAGTTTAGAATACAGTGATGTGATAAGTGCATGAGACATTATTACATAAGCACAAGGTTTCTCTTACTACTATGGTTAAGTAGTATATGGATTGTTCAGGAACATTTGACAAACTGAATTTAATGTTTTTATAGAGGCTTTGGTACAGCGGTTGCATTGTTGCCTCACAGCAAGAGGTTCTCCCATTCGATTCTCAGCTAGTGTGCGGGGAGTGACTTCTATGTGGAGTCTGCATGTCCTCCCCGCAGTCGAGTGGCCTCCGAAAGACATGCGTGAAATGGCGTGCCTTCGCTGAAGGTTGAGCATTGGGCTGGCAACTCGACACCATAAAAATCTACTGCCAATCATTAGCAGACCGGAGTTCCGCTGTGGCGACCCCTTACCGGGAAAAGCCGAAAAGACAAACAACATAGAGGCTTTTCATGCCATTAATAGTCAGTGTGGAGTAGGAGAAAAGGTAATCTATTTTTATTCTAATTTTGATCTTCTCCCAGGCTATTTGCATTTATATCACAAAAGGTTACCTACTAAAAGAGATTCACATCTTTTTAGTGGCAATATGCTTGATTAGCCAATCTTTTCTATTTTTTTATTTTTTATTTATTTATTTTTGACTGGCAGGATATCATGTTGCAAAAATGACAGCGTAAATAACATCAGAGCATGCAGCATTAACACAACTTTTTTACAGGGGGGTATTAACACAGTTTAACACAAACTTTTTTGCAGGAAGAAAGCTCCCCTACCCCCCATAAGAGTGACTGCCCTCCTACACCCCCTGCTACTTGTGTATTGTAATTCTGAGATTGCACAATGCTGGGAAAAGGGGATAGTCCCCAGTCTTGGTTTTATTTTTATTTTATATTTGTTTACCGGGATAGTCAGACTGGGTCAACAGAACCTGTTTTCAGCAGAGGGCCGGGAAGAAAAGCTCCAAATGCAGACAATTCACATATAGCATTCATATCTTACAGTATCATCATATAGGTTCAAAAATAAAGACAAATATAAATGTAGACATGTTTCAGTTCAAAAACATAGCACTCATATTTTACAGCATCATCACATAGGCTTGAATGAAGAACAAAAACATATATATCAGTTTAGCAGTACAGATGAACGGGAATTCAAAAAAAGAAGAAGAAGAAGCAGGCATAATTTCATTATAGACAGTACAATGGCATACAAGAAAAACTGTGAAAGTACAAGTAAGAACAGCTGAAGTATAGGAGAAGGGATGATGCACAAAGATGATGATACAGAAGTGAGATTAACCAGGAGTAGAGCAGATGCACAGCTATGTGTTCTGCAGATATTGTTTTAATGAAGCCTTGAAGGTTGGTAGACTGGGAACTGATCTAGTAGCTAGGGGGAGAGAATTCCATGCTTTTGTGACAGAGTGTGAGTGGAGACACTGGCCTGTTTTTTTTTTTTTTTTTTTTGAGAGTTTAGAGATTGTTAACAGTTTTTTTGTCCTGAGATCATAGGGGTTCTGTTTGGTTGGTAGGGTTTGATTAGGTTGCCTAGTGCTGGGCATGCAGAGGGCTTGTAGATTAAGTTGTGCACTGTTAATAGTTGGATATAGTGGAGTTGGTTGGGATGTTCAATCCAATTTAGTTCTTGTAGAGATCTACAGTGATGTGTATCATATTTGGAGTTACTGGCAAACTTTGCCACTTTGTTATAGTGCTATTCTAGTTTGGATTTAATGGAAATTTGTAAGTTAGTAAGAATAGCGGCAGCACAGAATAGTGAGGAGAGCAGGAAAGTTTTAGTCAGGGTCATTTTAGTTGAATTGCTTATGAAATGTTTATTTCTGCAGAGAAATCCTCATTTCTGGTGAATTTCCTTTATATTGTACTGGATGTAGAGATCAAATTTCAGTTGATTGTCAATAATGACTCCAAGCAGTTTGGTGTGCAGTACTACTTCAATAATTATATTGTCTGCTGAGTATATTTTGAATTGCTCTACTTCAGAAGGGGATTTTTGGGGGTGAAAGAGGATAAGTTTGGTTTTCTTAGTGTTAAGGAAAAGGTGAGCATTCGTAAGCCAGGCTCTGATGGCAGTAAAAGAATTCTGTGTGTTGGAGAGTAGTTTTGGAAATGTGCAAGAGGTGCAGAGAGTAGTGGAATCATCTGCATATTGAATGAGAGTTCCAGGGGATGAGGAAGTATATAGGTTGTTTGTGAATATATCAAATGGTAGTAGGCCTAGGATGGAGCCTTGTGGGACTCCTGTAGGGTTATGGAGAAAGGGGGGAAGTTTGTTTGCCCATTTTACTGCTTGTTTCCATTCATGTAAGTACCTTTGAAAACACTGTATTGTATGGAAAAAGTCTAAGCTGGAGAATCTGTCCAGAAGTAAGGTGTAAGAAACAGTGTTGAAAGCTTTATAGAGGTCAAGGATACTGCAGATACATAGCTGCCTGCTTCTCAAGCCCTGTTCATGGTGTCCATAAAGGATATTAAGGCAGTTGATGTGCTATGGTCAGGATGGAAACCATATTGAGTTGGTGTGAGTAGATGATTTTGCAGAAGGTATTGTATTAGTCAGTGGTGCATGCATCTTTCTAGAATTTTGGGAACTGGAGAAAGAATAGACATGGGATAGAAACTGGACAGTTCTCTGGAGTTCCCTCCCTTGTGGATAGTGGTGATATGGAACATATTCCATATGCTAGGAACTGGAGATTCTGATATAGAATATGGAGTAACTATTCTATACAAATCTGAATTACAGGTAACCTCTTTAGACTCAAAACCTCCCTTAACTAGTAATGCAGAGGTTCTTATTTCCAAGAATATAGTGGTAACGTTGGAAACATTATTAAGATTATAGATAGGGAATTTAAATCCTTTCAGGACCTAACGGACCTATGTGGATTTAAGAATAAAACTCTTAAAACTGTTTTTAGAAAAGGTTTCAACATTAAGAGAATATTGGAAACAAATTCAGCAGAGAGGCCAAGGGGGGGACACCTGTGGGTGGTGTTCTCAGTGCAAATACATTTTTAATCAAGAATTTGTTTATTTGGAAAGTAGAAATAGAAGGATTATTTCTGACAATTTTTATAATTGTTATTCCTACAGGGTTGTTTACTTGGCAGTGTGCCAGTCATGCCAGGCATCATTATGATATACAGAAATGCAATACCAACAATGCACTTTATAGGCACTTTACTACATGTACTGGAGCGTCCTTTTCGTTTTTTGTTTTGGATTCTGTTCCAAAAGATGTTAGGGGTGGACTTTGGGAAGTCCAACTATCCCATAGGGAAACATATTGGCAGATTCTTTTAGAATCCAATCGATGTCCTGGGCTTAATGATTCAATATCTATCATTCCATATTTAAAGCTCAAATCAGATAGAATTTGAACTATGTATTAGTATTACAGTTATTGAGACATTTGAATACATTATAAAATATACCTATATTACTTGTAGGAAGTTATATATCTAATGTTTTTAACATAAATCTACATATGTAGTAATTGGTTTTATTACCACTTGTTCTAATGGTTTGTTTAAAGATTTTATATGCACATATATATATATATATAATTTTTAAAACATAATTCTGTGGCTTTAAGTATGTTCAATTATTCTATTAGTGTGTTAAGTGTTTTGATTATTTCAGTATTTAAGCTTGCAAAAGTAACTATGGCCTTATCTGATGAAGTCATATGTTTGACGAAAACGAGTATTCAATCGAAAATAAACTTTTTAATTTTTGGATTTGGAGCCTTATTGTGAGCTGTTTCGACTTAGTGTTCTCCTGTTGGTGGTGTCTGCAGTTCCGGACCTCCGTGCTTGCTTTGGTGAATAGCCTTCTACCCACATCAACCTACATGGTTTTACTCAAACCATTACATCTCCCACTAGATCCAATAAACTTAATTACAGTGACAGCACCCTAGACTGGATCCTTACAAATAATCATCAACAATCCTACAAAGTTGGGACCCTCCCTGAAGATCTAAGCGACCACTCACTCACCTTCCTAATCAGGTATAAGAGTATAATCCCAAACCCAACTATTTACAAGACTATAAGGTCTAATAAAAATTTTAATCTCGTTAGCTTTCAACAAGAACTCATAGCTTGTGAATGGTTACCCCTGAAACACCTACCACTAGACAAAGCAGTCAAATACTTTAATACCAAATTCTTGACCACCCTCGACTATCATGCCCCAACTTGCACAATTAGATTTAGATCTAAACCAGCTCCATGGCTCTCCAAAACTACCAAACAAAAAATCCTCCAAAGAAACAAACTGTGGACCACCTGGTAGAGTACTAAATGCCCTACATATCAATTAAAGTTCAGACAGTTAAGAAATTAAACCAAAAAAAGCCATTCAGACAGACAAAAGAAACTTTTACTGTCACCTACAACAAACCCACCAAAATAAACCTCAAAAATTCTGGTCTGGTCTCAATAAACTGTTACACCCAGGTCACTCAGTCACACCTAACCCCTCAGGCTGTGAACACAACAACCCCAACCAAATTGCCAACTCCTTCAATACTTTATTCACAGAGACCATTCAAACTCTTGCCAATCAGCTATCCCCTGACACAACATCTACTTCCTCCTATAACTCCCCTCTATTTCAAGTTTCAACCTGTCCCTACATGCCTTGTCTGCACCCTTATTCAGAAACTTAAACCCACCACTCTCGCCACAGACTTACTACCTGCAGAATACCTGCAAAAAGCTGCTAAAGCTATAGCCTACCCCGTATCTATCCTCATCAACAGGAATATTTCTGAAGGAACCATCCCATCACTCTGGAAAATTTGCAAAAAATATGATCCAAAACCACCGCCAGCACCCCAACAAGCAGGACAATAGACTCGCAGATTAGTATCCACCAAGGATGAAGAACCGACAAGGTTTACAAAATTTTACTGAAACTCCACAAACAACAACTTTCCACTGTTAAGCGCTTTCTCCCGGTCCAAATACCAGGCTTCATCAGAACAGTGAGCATGATTTTCTACAAGCTTTAAATAGCAGTAGCAAGTCATATGACCACAGCCTTACCGCCAATAAAATTACATTACTGTGTTAAAAACAAGCAGCGATCCCACATACTTTTACAATATACTAACCATGCCTTTAAATACCTTTACTAAAAAATACAAACTAAAAACACCCACTAAATGTTTTATTGTTGCAGATGTGAGTGTTTTTAGTTTGTATTTTTTAGTAAAGGTATTTGAAGACATGGTTAGTATATTGTAAAAGTATGCGGGATCACTGCTTGTTTTTAACACAGTAATGTAATTTTATTGGCGGTAAGGCTGTGGTCATATGACTTGCTATTGCTATTTAAAGCTTGTAGAAAATCATGCTCACTAGTTTTAATGAAGCCTGGTATTTGGACTGGGTGAAAGAGCTTAACAGTGAAAAGTTGTTGTTTGTGGAGTTTCAGAAAATTTCACATATTATCCCCCTGCACAAAGGTGGCAACTCTGAAGATCTATCTAACTACAGGCCCATAGCCATATTATCCCCTCTGGCTAAAATCATGGAGAGGCGCATTCATAAGCAGCTATTAAACCACCTACTAGAAAACAACTTACTAGCTACCTGCCAACATGGCTTCAGACCCTTTCACAGCACCACCTCTGCTCTCTTATCCTTCACCGACTGCGTCAATACAAATCGTAATAATAACACTCTATCCTCAGCTCTCTTTATCGATCTGTCAAAAGCCTTTGATATGGTCAACCACCAGAGTCTCATAAACTTACTCAAAAACTTGTCACTAGTTCCACTTGCAATACAGTGGTTCCACTTCTACCTAAATAACAGGTAACATGCCATACTATGGCAGAATAGCCCGTCTTCCCACCTCCCAATTACCTTTGGAGTCCCTCAAGGCTCCATACTCAGTCCTCTCCTCTTCTCTATCTTTACAAACGACCTACACTCTGTAATACCTCAAGCCACCTGTATTCAATACGTGGATGATTCCACATTAATATGCTCAGCCACCTCACCACCACAATTACAGTTCCTAACCCAAAACATATTTAGCACAGTAGAGAAATGGCTCCTTCACCGATGTATCATTCTGAACCCAAAAAAACAAAAATGCTATTATTCACTCCCACCCGGAGAACCTCCCCACTGAACTTCAATGTTACATCTACTAATGGTACTATCATGGTTTACCTTTACATGTGCGTATTGCACACGGGCGACCATCAAATGTTCAAAAGACAGTTTTCAAGTTCTGAAAACTTTGAACGGAAGAAGGTTCGAATGTGCAATGAGCGAATGTACAGTGAGAGTCGCTCATTGCACATTCGACATTTAGGGGCAGAGCGCACTATAGTGGGGAGTTGGAAATGGTTCCATTCCCTGCTGTAGTGCGATCTCGGAGTTAGAATAATAAAGAAGGGGGTGTGGGGGGTGCAGCCCCCCACATGGGGGGTGCAGGTGGGCTTGCCCCCTGCATTACATGGCATATACTTTTGTTGTCGACATTCATGTTCGAAAAACAGAGAATTGGCTGTTCGATTTGCTGCTTTTCGAACATTAGAAGCTGTCGCTTTTTCCAGTTTCGTTTTTACGATGCGAGGATATGACCACTCGCACAAGTGTGATTCGAGGTTTTAAAGGTAAACCTACTGTCATATCTCCTGATTCTACCACAAAACTACTTGGGGTACTTATTGACAATAACCTTACCTTTGAGCCCCATGTCAACAACACTATAAAAACAGTAAACAAAAAACTAGGATCCCTCTATAGAATCAAACCCTTTTTGACCCCTCTAGCCAGGACCACTATCGCCCATACCCACTTAATCTCAACCCTTCTATATGCATCCCCTATCTATACTAAACTTAGTAAGAGCAATATGAACAAGCTTGCCATCTCCTACAATAATATTGCAAGATTTGCAACTGGGTCAACCTACAGAACCCATCATTGCAACAATCTTAATCAACTTGGATGGTTAGAACTGGCAAATCTAATTCTACTGAACCAACTAATAGTGGCCCAAAAAATACTGTATCAACCTTCAAATACTCTAATACTCACTAACCTAATCACCCCCAACAATAACCTAATGTCCCTGCATTCATCAATTTAATAGTTCAAATAAATAAAACCAACAATCTGGCCGGTGGTTCACTGTTCTATAACACAGTGGGTAAAACCTGGAACACCCTTCCAGATCACCTAACCTCCCTATCCTCAGCTCCCCTGTTCAAAACTAAACTTAAAACATATCTTAAATCTAACTGGCTATGCCCCTGTACTAACCCAGACTAACTACCACACTTGTATACTCACATTGATCCACATACCAACTTGAGCTACTTAATCCTTTATTAACAATACTGTACTTGTGATTATACTAATCAATAGAGTAATATTTAATAATTAATCTTATGCTAACAAATAATGTGTGTGTGACTTTACTGTTTAATAGGGTGCTTTTGCTTATATAGTTTTAAACATTTTAATGTATAACTGTACTGATTAATAGTGTGCTTAATGTCCACATATTTTTACACATGTTTGTATCTACATCCTTAGCTGTCTTATAATAGGAATCATTATACTCATATGACAAAAGGCAAGCAACTGTTATAATAGATAAAATATTGCAATGTACCAATGTATTGTAAATACTACTCTGAAGTGTGGAGCTTTTCTCCACGGGCCTCCACTGAAAATGGACATATATCGTGAAACCCGCGGCCTTGGGGAGCCCCCAATTACTTCCCTGCAAATGAGGGCCCCCATTCAGCAGCCACAGGTTGCTCTGACTGGCATTACTCTTCTTCGGCTCGGCTCCTCGTGGACGTCCACATAGTCTAGCTTCCTGGACCCTGCCATCACCGTGAAAATTCAAACTGTGTTTCCGTTTTTTTTTTTTTTTCTGATTTGCTGGCAAGCTGCACTCAATCAGGTCTGCTCGCTGAAACAAGGGATCTGATTGGCTGCAGCAGCCTGTGAACTAAGTCCTTGTTTTTTTTTTTTTTTTTTTTAAAGTAAGAAGTGATGAAGCAAGAACCTGATTGGTCCTTGCAAATCACTTCCTGCACAAACTGCCTTTAAAAAGGCACCTGCAGCTAATAAGGATCACTTCTCTTGTTTTTAAACAGAGGAGTGTTCCTCAGCAGCAGCAGAGTGCAGCGATCGAGCGGGGTTTGGACCAGCATGAGGACGGACTACATCAGGAATGGATCAGCGGTGGATCAAGCCTTTGCAGTGGTCGTGGTCTTTGGATTGTACTCTTTTTAAACTGTCCTTCTAAGGGCAACTTCTCAAAAGGTCTGACAAACTGTCCTTTTAAGGGCAACTTCAAAGGGACTGAGTGGTCTGAGGAAGGCAAGCAGAGCAGATAAGTCTTCAGTCATGAAGAGGGAGCAGAGTATTGGAAGCAGCCTTCTGTAGAAAGCATAAAAGGTAAGTTTTTGGGTTTAGTTTTAACTTTATTTTTGTGGGGATAGGTGATTGTTTTTTGTGCATATTTCTTGTGCTAAGAGGTTTGGGGGAGTCTGGGCTGTGGTTGCATTAGTTTTATTTTGGTTTTGTGTAGCGTTTTTGTGCTAAGTGGTTTGGGAGGGTGAGGGCTGTAGTGGTACCAGTTTTATTTTGGGGCTGTGGTTGTATTAGTTTTATTTTGGTTTTGTGTAGAGTTTTTGAGCTAAGAGGATGGGAGGGTTGTGGTTGTACCAGCTTTATATTGGTTTTGTGTAGAGGTTTTGTGCTAAGAGGGTGGGGGGGTCAGGTTGTGGTTGTACCAGTTTTGTTTTATGTTTGTGCACGGGTGGTAAGAGGATGGGGGGGTGAGGGGCTGTGGTTTTACCAGTTTTTCACTTGTGTGGTATTCTTGTGCTATGAGGATTGGGGAGGTGGGGACTGGTTTTCTCAGTTTTAATTTGCTTTTATGTAGAGTTCTTGTGCTAAGAGGATGGGGGGAGTGAGGGGCTGTGGTTATACCAGTTTTACTTTACTTATTTTACATTTGTTTTCTGGATAGTCTGGGATAGAACCCATTTTCAGTGGAGGCCCAGGGAGAAATGCTTTTTATTTCACAGGTGCTAGAAATATGTAAAATAAGTTTGGTTTATCTGTTTACACGAGGGACAACATAAGGGAATGTGAAGTGTAATATACATTTAATTTTGATTGCCCATTGGTTAGGAGAGTGTGTAAGTTAGTTATTTGGAGCAAGAGGATTTTGTTTTGGCAGTATCTATGCTGTATATGTAAACGGTAGAGAGAATGGGATAGGGGTGATGAAAAGGAAGGGAGATAATGGGATAGAGAAGAATATTGTAGTTAGCTAGAGCAGGGATAGGTGGGCAGTCTTGTGAGCTAGAGCAGGGATAGGTGGGCAGTCTTATGAGATGCTGCTGTCTAAGTCAATAGTCTTAGGCGTATGGGGTAAGTGATGAAGACTAGCTTATTTCAGCCTGGGTTGGGACATGACCTGTTGCATGGTAGATGTAACACAAGTGTATCAATGTCAGCATATTGGATTGTGAGTGCTAGGGATATGGCGGTATTGGGGTTGATAATCCACTAAATTGAAGTGGATCAAGGATATAGCCTTGTGAGACTGCTAATGTGAGTGGAAGTAGAGGGTGGTAGATACTGGAAACATTTTATGGCTGTTTATGACATGTTGGGTAGCTTTGGAGTCAGTGGAGGGCTAGGGGGATCTGATTAAGGTTGGCGAGAGTAGTTAGTAGTTTGTTGACAAACTCTGACAAAGGCCTTTAACAAACTGAGAAAGCCAGATACAACCATTTGTAAATTGATGGTGTTGGTATAACTGAGGAGGGCAGTTGCAGCATGAGGCCTGAAGCCATGTTGGAATTTGGCAAGTAAATTATTGGTTGAGAATGAATGCATTCCTCTAGGAGTTTAGGTAGCAGGGGAAGAATTTGTTAAGAGAAAAAGTTTTAAAAACATACTGCTATTTGTCTTTTTCCTGTTCTTGCAAAGTGAACATGTTATTTGTTGGGATATGCCTATCAAAGATGGGCCTCATCTGTGAACAAAATGCAGCATTGCTTATGAACCTGAATAATATCTGTTTTCTGCATTTCAGAATAAAGAGATTTGGTTATAGCTCAGTGAAGCCTGGGATAAGGACGCACGGCCGAGTAAGAGTTAATTTACTGGGGCAGGCTGTGTGTCCTGGAAAATTTGAGCTACCGTTGTTGAGTTGAACATTCTGTACTTCTTGAACATTCTGTACTAACTGTGGGTTTGAGGTAATTTGTGATAAACATGTTTATCCTATATGTTTTTCATAGCCAACTGTCAACGGTCAGAAATGTAACAAAAAGTTCTTTTGCTTACAGTATAAAAGTTGATGTCAGTAAACAAGTTGATCAGATCAGAGGAGATCAGATCAGTCCAGACCGGACATCTTGGTCAACATGCTGTGTAATCTGGTTAGCTGATAATAAAGGAAAATTCATCACCTGAGGCAGATGCAACTCATTTGAATTTTTTCTTCTGACATTTTGGTCCTTCGGACCGGAAACCTCTACGAAGATATGGATCAGACCGACAGAGAGACCGAAAAACCTGTGCAGGTGAGGGTTTCTCATCTTAAGATTCCCATGACTGAAAGCCCTCCGACTGATTTGTCATTGAAAGGAGGCCGGCCGCTCTCTGATCCCTATCTGAGGGATGGTTTCTGAATGAAAAGGGGAAACGGAGTCTCATCTGGTTCAGGTAGGATGAAAAATAAATTTCTTTTAATTTAATTTAATCTTGTCGAAAAGGTTTTATTTTTAGTTAAGGATGGGTAGGATTACTTGTTAAGATTATTTTGTTAGGGTCACCCGTTAAGATAGTCCCATTTTATAAAAAGCCCTGTAAAATAAATTTGATGCAGTCCTAAATACCTAAAAAAAAAAAAAAAAAAAAAAAAAGAAGGGGAAGGTAAAATAAGAAATCTAGGGAAACATGGGTTTGAGTTGCTGCAAGTGTGAGAGTGATGCCTGTTTAAATGTTGATGCTAAGTATATGAAAGTTTTAAACAAAAATAATGTTAAATTTTTGAAAAAGTGGAAGTCGAGATATGATTTTGATGGTACACTGAATAAGAATGCCTGTGCAAAATTGGTTAGAGATTTGAAAAGAGATGCGGGAACTAGAACTAAAAAACAAAGACAATTGGGATTTCCCCAAGCACAAAAATGGTTAGAAAAGGCAAATAAATGAGCTATAAAAGAAAAACAGTGCCAGGAAAAAGAAAAAATAAATCAAAAGGGATCACTGGTGCCAAGTGGAAAAGTAGCTTTATTTTTTAGATAAGGAGGATGAGCATACAGTTTGTGTGGTACAAAGGCAGGCAACTGCCCCACCGTATGGGGAAATTGCTGCTGCTGTACCGGCGGAACCTCCTCAATATCAGTCTGAAGATGTGGGATCTGTACAGCAGGGTGGGTTATTGGCTGCTCAAGGAAACGTTGTGACCCCTCCAATTTACCCGCAAATTCCCGTAGTACCCAAGGTTACTTTGCAACAGGTAGACCAACCTATGCAGTTAAGGTCAGGACCAGCAGGGCAAGGACGTTGGGCCATTAAACTTTCTGACCACTCAGAAGCCCTTCCCTTAATACAAGTTGCAAACCCACAAGCAGGGGACGTTGGACAAGAGCCAACTATTTCAGTTTATCGTCCCTGGGCTAGAGAGGATATAAAACGAGCTACGGATGGTATTCCTCATCCCAAGGTTAATTTTCAAAAGTTTTCTGAGGACATAGTTGGTATGCGTTTAAGTTATCATCTAAATGGTTTAGAAGTAGAACAAGTAGTGCGACAAATCCTAGGTCCAGATTGGCACTTAGTTTGTGGTACCTGGACATGTAAGGCAGATGACGGCACTACATTAAAGCATAATTCTGGGGTGTTAGACACGCGAGTCACTGATCTGTTGAAGAGAATTTCTGATAAGTGGCGTTCAAGAGCAGATTGGACAGTAATAAATAAGTGCATCCAAAATGATGATGAATCTGTAGATCACTATATTGTAAGATTGACAGAAGTGTTCAATAACCATTGTGGAATGATGATTCCGCAGGATCAGACTACTGATAGTCTGTACGAACAGCAATTTCTTAAAGGTCATAATTTCTTAAATAGTTTTATAACTAAGCATATGGTTGATCACAGAACATGTAGACTGCAACCTTTGTTTGAATATGCACGGCATGCTGAGTGACATTTCAATTTAAAAAAGAAAAAGAAAGTACAAGTGTTAGCAGTAGGGGATGATGGTGGTATATTTTTGGTACAGGACCAAATGGGGCAAGGGCACTGTGGTGGCGTACAAAGACATGGGGGCCCGAAATGGGACACGTCGTATAAACAGGGTGGACATTCAGAGGAATATGAGGGGAGGTTAAAACGTGGAGAATGTTTTAAATGTGGTAGACGTGGGCACTTTGCTGCCGACTGTGAAGAGTGGCAACATCCCCCACAGCTTATGAACAAGGGCTCCACATGACTATATGATAGTAAAGAAAGGCGCCAAATTCATTATTGTGATTATTGTAGAGAAGAAGAAAGTGAGAATGATTGTGATGATGATGAGGCAGACACTCTCTGCGATGAATGTCAGGACACCCAGGAAATCAAGGAAGGGCGGGATTGTGACTGTGAAGTCATAAACCTGGCACATTTGGGTATTGCTATGCATCTGGATCAAAAACCCATGATAGAGTTTTTGGTTGAGGGACAGAAAGTGGAGTTTTTATGTGATTCAGGTGCATCGCGTACACTTTTGGGTCCAGCAGTTCTACCCCCGAACTGCGAAACAGATGAGTTTGTCCTTGTGAAAGCGGCAAACGGGAAAATCTATAAGGAACCACTGTCTCATCCTCTATTGTTCACAGATCCGCAAACAAACCAAACTGTTAGGTGTAGGGTAATTATATCGAAAGTTTGTCCAGTTAATTTGCTGGGAAGAGATTTGATGCATTTGTTTGGAATAGCAACAATTCCCACACCTAAAGGCATTGAGGCAAAAAGGTTAGCGGATGGCTTGGTGGTACAAGGAGTTCAAGACTTGTTTTACTGGTATAGCCAGGACTTGATTTCAAACTGGCCAGGGAGGGTTGATACAGATTTGATCAACCTAGCTTTAAGTAAATCTAGGAGTGGGTCACCGCAGGTTGCGGCGCACTTACATTGTACTATGTACTACAGACAGGCCCCTGGTCCGGATAAAGAATTTGAAAAAGAATTCTTTAGGCACAAATGTGCAAGGATAATTTTGAATTATATGTTTTGGGATAAGCAAGGTAATACAGTAGTGACCTGTACTTTGACCAAGGAAATGAGTTCTTTATATCACTCAGGTTATAGCCCACATATTTCAATTACTAAAGCGGTGGGGACACATTGGGTAGATTTGGCGAAAAAGGTAACAAATTGGGACACAATGTCCGAAAGTCAGTTGAAGGATCAACAGATCCAGGTACAAAGATTAAACTGGGTGACTTGGACACAACCAAGTGTGCACCTCAGGGATGACAAAACAGAAATGGCATGACAAATCCTCCTAACTCAAGAGGAAGATAGTGCGTTAAGTGCTTTACCTGTAGATTTATGGTCAAAAGGTAAAGGGGATGTAGGACTGATGAAAACAGCAGGTGAAGTTTGTATAACTCCAAAGTCAGGTTTCAGACCTCGTAAGCACCAATACCCACTAAGTAAACAAGCAGATGAAGGAATTAAGCCAGTCATTGAGCAGCTAAAACAGGTAGGAATTCCTGTTGAATGCCCAGATTCACCCTGCAATACTCCGTTGTTTCCTGTAAAGAAACCGGATGGGTCATGGAGGTTGGTTCAGGATTTACAAGCAGTTAATTCGGCTGTGATCCCAAGAGCACCGGTGGTCCCTGACCCCTATACATTACTTAATGATTTATTACCTCAGCACAGATATTTTTCTGTCATAGATATAAGCAATGCCTTTTTCTCCATACCACTACATAAGGAGAGTAGAATTTGGTTTGCATTCACTTATCAAGGTAAAAGATACACCTACACCAGATTGCCACAGGGCTATTGTGAGAGTCCGACAATATTCGCACAAGAAATGGCTGTGAATTTAGCTCAGTTTGTTCCACCAGAGGGAAGCCAGGTTCTGTTGTATGTAGATGATATTTTGTTGGCCTCACCCATGCAGGAAAGTTGTAGAAAGGATACCCTTGCCCTTCTTAGTTTTTTAGCTGAGCAAGGACATAAGGTAAATAAAGAAAAGTTACAATTGTGGAAAGCACAAGTAAAGTACTTGGGTTATTTAATTTCGCAGGCAGGTAGACAATTGGAGAACAAAAGAAAACAAGCAATTCTTGAGGCATCTATGCCTACGACTAAGCGGGAGATGAAGTCCTTTTTAGGTGTGACTAATTTTTGTAGAAGTTGGATCCCTAACTATGCTGAGGAAGTAGGGCCATTGACCGCACTGATCTATGATACTCCCATGGTGGCTAAGAATAATATACAGTGGACAAATAAGGCAATACAGGTATTTATTAGAATTAAGCAATTGATAGCAGGATCCTCTATTTTGGGTTTTCCGAACTATTCTAAGCCATTTGTACAAATGGTTGATTGTAAGGGAGGATATATGACTTCGGTTCTGGCACAAGTACATGGGGATAAACAGAGGCCGATAGCTTTCTATTCCTCCAGATTAGATCCTATTGCAAGGGCATTGCCGCATTGTGTTCAAGCTGTGGTGGCGGCCGCCATGGCAGTACAAGCCTCAGCATCATTAGTTTTGTTTCACCCATTACAATTACGGGTTCCACATTCAGTAGCTACTATACTTTTGCAAGATAAGATAACCTTTTTATCTCCTAGTCGACATTTGTCGTGTATGACAGTGCTGCTGACACAGCCTCATATGACCATAGAAAGATGTACTACTCTTAATCCGGCGACACTTTTGCCGACTCCAGAAGAAGGTACTCCACATGTTTGTTTAGAGAGCATTCATGACAAAGTACTTCCCTGACCAGATTTAACGGATATTCCGTTGATAGATTCTGATCTCGTTTTGTTTGTAGACAGATCAGCAAAGAAAGACACTGCAGAAAAAAACACTAGTAGGGTATGCTGTCACCACAGAAAATGAAGTTTTGGAGGCAAAAGGATTGTCAAACATTTATTCTGCACAGGCAGCTGAGTTGGTGGCTTTGACTCGAGCTTGTACCTTAGAGGAGGGTAAAAAAGTGACAATTTATACAGATAGTCAATATGCTTTCTCCACTGTACATGTTTTTGCTCAACTATGGAAGAATAGGAGAATGGTTACTGTGACAGGCAAACCAATAAATCACAGAGATTTAATTTTACAATTGTTAGATGCAGTGCAACTACCACTTCAGATAGCGATATGTAAATGTTCCACACATACCAACAGAAAAGATCCTGTCTCCAGGGGAAATGCCCTTGCTGATATGGCTGCAAAAAAGGCAGCTCAAGAAAATGATTTGCTTCTACATGATAATGATCTGGAGCCCGGACACCTCTTAGACTTAGAGACACTAAAAGTAATGCAAACATTGACGACACTGAAGGAAAAATGTTGTTGGTTAAAATATGGTATCACTCAACAGAGTGGGTTGTATAGGGCATCAGATGGCAAAATGGTATTACCCTCAAACCTTTTTAGGTATGTGGCATTGGTTAGCCATGGACCTGCCCATGTAAGAGTACAGACGATGATTCAAATAGTGTCTAAGGTGTTTTGGTGTAAAGGGTTTTCAACTTATGCAAAGCAATTCTGTTTATCTTGTTTATTATGTGCAAAGTATCATTCTCAGGGGGGAGTTAAAAAGTCTCAGCAGGCATTCCCTACCCCTCCATATCCATTCCACACACTCTGTATGGACTTTATTGAATTGACACCCTCAGAGGGAAAAAGGTTCTGTTTGGTCATTATTGATGCTTTTTCTAAATGGGTAGAATCTTTTCCAGTGAAGCATCCGAATGCACAAACAGTAGCAAAGCTTTTGACTACAGAAATAATTCCCCAATTTGGCCTACCAAGACGCATTTACAGTGATAATGGGTCTCATTTTGTTAACCAGATTGTTCAGAAATTGGGTCAAGTGTTTCAAATTGATCTCAAAAATCATTGTGCTTACCATCCCCAATCAGCTGGACTGGTGGAAAGACACAACGGTGTCTTGAAGAGTAAGCTCCGCAAACTAATGGCAGAAACACATAGGTTATGGACTGCGTGCCTTCCGTTGGCACTCCTGTACATGCGAATCTCACCTTCCTACATGGGACTTACACCATTTGAACTTTTGTTTGGGAGACCATATTATGTCCCGCAGTGGCAAGGATTGTTGCCAGCGGAATGTGAGGGGGGTGAGGATCTAGCGGATTATATGAAGAAGCTTCTAAATGTCAAATCTCTTGTAACCAATGACTCCTTTGCAGATTCCAGAAATGCAACCTTGTTAAGCGTGGCACCTGGGGACTGGGTGTGGATCCGAATTGTGAAGAGAAAGAATTGGTCATCCCCCAGGTGGGAAGGCCCATACCAAGTACTTATCTCGACACCTACGGCTGTAAAGATCGCTGAGAGGACTTTGTGTATCACCCACTGTAAAAAACTCAAGGCTCTTCTTTCTGCCATTGATATTGGTCAAACTCCACCAGACCTCTGAGCGCAAAGTCTGGCTACAAAGGGGGATTAGCCCAATAGGTGTTAGTTCATCTCAAACCCAGTGAAGAAACCAATGGCGCGAGGTAGTCCTTAGGGAGGATGGCCATGTTCAACTGGTACTTGAACTGTAACATGATGATGATTTTGGTGGCGAAAGTAAATATGTCCATACGAGAAGGAACAGTTGCAAGAGAAAAAGGAATGGTGGTGCTGCAAGTGCAAACAGGTGTTACTACTGTGTTTAAGGTGAAACTTTGTGAAGGAATTTTGGACTGTTCTAAATGGAACAATAATAATTTCTTGACTCATGCAAAATACTTGTGCAATAGAGACTGTACATCCTGGTCAAGTGTTTGGTGGTCAACAGATGTGAATGGATGGGAAACAAGTGGTGCAGTGATACCAGAGAAAGATAAAAGCAGGCAACAAAGAATAAAAATTGTGCATTTCCAAGGTACCGGAGTAGTTACTATAACCATTGTGTCACCACAAGAAAGTGATTCAGGAGTTTATGGAATCGGAGTGTCTCTTCCAACTAGAACTGATCCTTTGGGGACCCTCCAACTTAAAGTACAAAGCCTTAAGAATGCTACAAATAAAGCAGATTTTGCCTTCACAAAAGAAGAACAATTGTTACTCGAGACGGGATTCGTACACCATAATGAATGGTTATCTTGGGTTAGATATAATACCCGAGAAGCACATCATGAGAACTGTATTTCTTGTGCTGAAGGTAAACAGCAATTAGCAACAGTCCCATTGATGCAAGATGAAGGTAACCTAACCAGTCTGTTGAAATTATTCTTCAACAAAACTGAAGATAAATGCAAAGATGAAACTCCGCGTTTTCCGGTCATAAGCAAAGTTGAGAAACCGCCTGCAGCGATTTCCTATCCAAGTTCGTATAAGTGCATTTCCAGAGATGGCACAGGGAAAAATTATGGCAATATGGGACAGAACTATTGCAATGTTACTGTGAATGGCAATGGGAATCCATTTCTGGAGAACCAAACTCATAGTTTAGCAGACGTATGGTGGTTATGTGGAGACAACAAACTCAGATCAAGGCTTACGATTCCCTGGAAGGAAACTTGTGCACTTATAAAGTTAATTCTGCCATTCTACATTTTCCCAGTTCCAGCAAGCAATTTCGTAAGAGAACTTGAAATAAAGCCGAAGTGGTTGAATAGGAGAAAAAGAGAGGCACCAAAGCAATCTTTCGATAACGGTGTCTACATCGATAGCATTGGTGTACCAAGAGGCGTACCTGATGAATACAAAGCAATAAACCAAATAGCAGCTGGTTTTACATCCATCTTTGTCTGGATTCAACCTAATAAGAATGTGGACTGGATCAACTACATTTACTATAACCAGCAGCGTTTTGTGAACTATACCAAAGATGCATTGAAAGGAATTGCTGAACAACTGGAGGCCACTTCGCAGGTGGCATGGCAGAATCGAATTGCGTTGGATATGCTCCTGGCCAAAGAAGGAGGAGTTTGCAAGATGTTTGGGACTTTCGGTTGTACATATATTCCAAACAACACTGCATCTGATGGAAGTATCACTCGAGCTTTGAAAGGTTTGGAGATGTTATCCGAAGAATTGGCAGAGAACTCTGGAGTAAATAATCCCTTTACAGATTTTCTACAAGCATGGTTTGGAAAATGGAGTCATCTCATCAGCAGTTTCCTGGTGTCCGTTGGAGTCGCTGTGGCTATTGTGGTGGTATGTGGTTGTTGTTATATACCCTGTATCAGAGGTCTTCTACAAAGACTGGTTGATACTGCTGTTACGAAGACGATGTACCAGCAATTGCAACAGACTGGTGAAAGTGAATACATTGAAATGTGACTCTTTGCAAATGTTTTTGAAGTTTAAAAAATTGTCTTGCCAATGAAGTAATGTATGCAAAGAAAAACTTAGTTTTTACCATATATTGCTGAAATAAAAGACAAATAAAAGTGTTTTCAGGGGGGAAATGTTAAGAGAAAAAGTTTTAAAAACATATTGTTATTTGTCTTTTTCCTGTTCTTGCAAAGTGAACATGTTATTTGTTGGGATATGCCTATCAAAGATGGGCCTCATCTGTGAACAAAATGCAGCATTGCTTATGAACCAGAATAATATATGTTTTCTGCATTTCAGAATAAAGAGATTTGGTTATAGCTCAGTGAAGCCTGGGATAAGGACGCACGGCCGAGTAAGAGTTAATTTACTGGGGCAGGCTGTGTGTCCTGGAAAATCTGAGCTACTGTTGTTGAATTGAGCATTCTGTACTTATTGAACATTCTGTACTAACTGTGGGTTTGAGGTAATTTGTGATAAACATGTTTATCCTATATGTTTTTCATAGCCAACTGTCAACGGTCAGAAATGTAACAAAAATTTGTTTTGCTTGCAGTATAAAAGTTGATGTCAGTAAACAAGTTGATCAGATCAGAGGAGATCAGATCAGTCCAGACTGGACATCTTGGCCAACATGCTGTGTAATCTGGTTAGCTGATAATAAAGGAAAATTAATCACCTGAGGCAGATGCGACTCGTTTGAATTTTTTCTTCTGACAGAATTGCTCTTGGCTTATAATTTAAGTTCTCTCAAGTTTCCACCTTTGTGCAAGGGTATAATGTATATTTTCCAGATGGTTGGGATGTGTACTGCTCAGTAATGGATCTTTTAAGTATTCAGGATAAGAACTGGCTTCAGCTGCTATTTTTTGAAACTGTTGGTAGATTGTCAACTGAATTTGCAGTAGGTTTTGAGTTTTTTTACACATTTGTCAAACACTGTTCTGCTATCTAGGTTTATAGTACTGTTTTACACTACCCCTGATTCTACACCTTGTTCTGCAGTCTTTTTGGCTGTTTGAATTGTGCTGAGAGGTTAGGAGGTTGATGGGGCATGTACGTTGCTTAAAATGCCTAATGTTGGGAGGGTAGTTTGCAGCTGTGAGAATGTTGCTGCTGAAGGCATAGATGTTTTGAATGTATACTAATGCAAGCCCTGTTACACTATTATTGCATATAACTGTAATGTTCTACTCACTGATGCAATGACTGCAACTTTTTCGTTGTCCGTAGTTAATGTGTTGAAAGTTTGAGAGTGTGATTAGGACCTGTAAGAATGTTGCAGTGTTCAATGTTTGACTGGAGCCTTTTTAATGGGGGTCATGTACTGTATAAGGACATTGTTAATGCTACGCCTATGTTTTTTGGTTTTCACTTTATCCAGGATTATTGTGCATCAGCTGGGGGTGGGGGGGGATTCCGCAGAATGTACTGATATCTTAATGCATGCTAATGCAAACACTGTTCTGCTGTCGAGGGTTATAGTATTGTTTAAATATCCCTAGTGTTACAGCTTGTTCTGTAGTTATTTTTGGCTGTTTGAATTATGTAATTTGGAGGATGCTGGGGCCTGTACATTGTTTAAAAAGTCTAATGTTGGGAGAGTAGTTAGTGGCTGTGAGAATGTTGCAGTGTTCAATGTTTGCCTGAAGTTTTTTAATGTGGGGCCACACACTGTATAAGCACATTGTTAATACTACACCTATGTTTTTGGTTTTCACTTTATCCAGGATTATTGTGCATCAGCTGGGGGGGAGGGGGTGAGAATTCAGCAGAATGTACTGATATCTTAATGCATGAGCACTGTTCTGCTGTCTAGGTTTATAGTGCAGTTTAAACATCCCAGATGTTACGGCTTGTTCTGCAGTTTTTTGGGTGTCTGAATTATGCTGAGAGGTTAGGAGGTTGATGGGGCCTGTATGTTGCTTAAAATGCCTAATGTTGGGAGGGTAGTTAGCAGCTGTGAGAATGTTGCTGCTGAAGGCATAGATGTTTTGAATGTATACTTACTAATGCAAACCCTGTTACGCTACTATTGTATATAACTGCAATGTTCTACTCACTAATGCAATGACTGCAATTTTTCGTTGTCCGTTGTTAATGTGTTGAAAGTTTGGAAGTGTGTTTAGGGCCTGTGAGAATGTTGCAGTGTTCAATGTTTGCCTGGAGCTTTTTTAATGGGGGTCATGTACTGTATAAGCACATTGTTAATGCTAAGCCTATGTTTTTGGTTTTCACTTTATCCAGGATTATTGTGCATCGGCTGGGGGGGTGAGAATTTCGCAGAATGTACTGATATCTTAATACATGCTAATGTAAACACTATTCGGCTATCTAGGTTTATAGTACTGTTTAACTATCCCTGATGTTACGCCTTGTTCTGCAGTTATTATTGGCTGTTTGAATTATGCTCTTTGGAGGTTGAGAGGACTTGTACATTGTTTACCATGCCTAATGTTAGGAGGGTAGTTAGCAGCTGTGGGAATATTGCAGAAGGTATAGATGTTTGAATGTATACTAATGCAAACCCTGTTACGCTACTGTTGTGTTTACCAACAATGTACTACTGATGCAATGGCTTAACTTTTTCGTTGTCCGTACTTATTGTGTTGAAAGGTTTGGAGTGTGGTTAGGGCCTGTGAGAATGTTGCAGTGTCCATTGTTTGCTTGGAGTATTTTTAATAGGGGGTCTGGGTCACAGACTGTAAGCACATTGTTTATGCTATGCCTTTTTGTTTTCACTTCATCCAGAATTCTTCCTAGACTTGGGGGGGGGGTTAAGAATTCCGCAGAATGTACTAATATATTAATGCCTGCTAATGCAAACACTATTCTGCTATCTGTTTATAGTGCTGTCTAACTGTCCTTAATATGCCTTGTTGCAATGACTTAAATTTTTTTGTGGTCCATAGCTATTGTATTGAAAGTTTGGGAGTGTGATTAGGCCCTGTGAGAATGTTGCAGTGTCCATTATTTGCCTGGAGGGTTTTTTTTGTAATGGGGGGGGGGGGCCAAAGACTGTATAAGCACATTAGTAATTTTGTTTTCACTTCATCCAAAATTGTGCCAAGATGTGTGTGTGTGGGGGGGGGGGGGGTAAGAATTCCACAGAATGTACTGATGTCTTTAATGCATACTCCTGCAAACACTGCTCTGCTATCCAAGTTTTTTTGCTGTCTGAATTAAGTTGACAGTTTAGGAGGTTGATGGGGCCTGTGAGAATTGTGTCCAGATGTTTTTGGTTTTTAGCCTGTTCTCTCTCAAAATGATTGCATAGCACAATGCGGAGGGCTGAGGCTACTAACAGAAATGGACTTCTTGTTTCATAGCCTCCACGTAATGCATGGTACATTCCCTGGATTTATGCTTTTGTACACGGATCCTGTGCTAAGAGGGGTTGTGGGAATGTCCATCTCCCAATCTGTGTGCCACTTCTTCATCCCTCACAAATGAGGTTTTCTAGCAAATCCATGATTTAACTCCTTTGTTCAACCAATGATTTTGATTTGTTCAAGTTTGCTAAGAGATTGAGAGGTAGTGGGCATATGTAGTCTGTATTGTACCATAACATTTGTCTTGCCTCAGTTTGGTGTGTTCCCCTTCAAACTTGTGCCTCTCCTAGTCATTAGTTCTTTCAGACTTTAGTCCGAGAGGTTGTAATATTGATCTTTTGCATCATTTGTGGCTCTTCACATGTTTAGGGGGATAACAGGGGAAAAATTGTGTAGAAAAAGCTGAAGTTCGCCTCTACTGTTAGATATTTAACATGAAACTGTAACCTGGGCCTCTCATTACTTGTTTGTGCCTGCAGTGCAATAGTGACTGATGTCAATCCAAGTCATTAAGCATTTTTAATAACAGTATGACAAAAGGATTCTGCATGTGTAGTAATTCTGCTTTTCTTCCTTTCCCAGTTAGAGATGAAGGGTACATATTTGTCAGGAGCAGCAAAAAAGAAAGCTTCAGCAGCAGAGGAATGAGGATGCAAAGCGACAGGGTTCCATTATGAAATTTTTCTGTGACTCATCGGAGAGGGAGGATTCAGGAAAAAGTCTGCCTTCAGGACAACACAATGATTCTGCATTACAGTCTGACCACTGTGAGGCCAGCATCCTTTCACTAGAAAGTGACCACTCTCTTGCGGCCACACCACAGGCTACCTCCTGTGGACCTACAGCCATTACAATGGGTGAAAGCATGGCAGCAAATGCAGATTCACCTGAGGTGTTGCCTGGATCACCAGACTTTGATACAGAAGGAGCCCATACTTCCATAGTGACAAATGTGGCCTATGACTTTCAGGGAATGTCAGGTACATCTTTGGAGGATCTAGGGACTTGGACAGACTTGATTAGGGATGAGTTTAGGGTAGCTGCCATTCAGCATGGACCTGTGCAAGTGGTGCTACCACAGTTCCCAGTCAATGAGCAGAAAAGAAGATTTACATCTGAGAACTATTTCCATGTGCTGCCTAATGGAGTGAGTGCAAAATGCAATTGGCTGACATATTCTGTCTCAAAGGACGCACTGTTTTGCTTTGCATGCAAATTATTTGGACATTCTAACCATCTTCTCAGATCAGGTGGTTACAAAGCATGGAGAGAGATGTCCAAACCATTACACAGCCATGACCGAGCACCAGAGCATATGGCATGCATGATGAAGTGGAAGGAACTGGACAATAGAATAAAGAGTAGGCAGACTATGAATGATAAGAGACAAGCAGTGGTTGAAAAGGAGATAACTCACTGGCATGGTGTGTTAGAATGCATTATTGCTGTTGTCCAGTACTTGGCAGAACGGAACATGGCATTCCGTGATACAACTGATGCCCTGGACACCTATGGCAATGGCAACTTCTTAGGTCAAGTGCAACTTTTGTTGCAGTTTGACTCTGTCATGGCTGAACATTTGTGTCATATTCAGAATAAAGTGGTAATGGATCACTATCTTGGGAAGGACATACAGAATGAAGTTATCCAGCCGATTGCAAATGCTATTTTAAGGATCATTGTAGGGAAGGTGAAGGACGCTAGGTACTTTTCTGTGATTCTTGATTGCACGCCAGACGTCAGCAATCAAGAGCAAATGACTGTAGTAGTCCGGTATGTGGATATTTCACAGACTGCAGCCACAGTTGATATGACAATGGCAGCAACATGAAGGGGGAACGTGCTGGACTGCAGGCCCAGATAAAACAGATGAATTCAAGGGCTTTTTATGTGCCATGTGCCTGCCATCATTTAAATCTTATAGTTAGTGATGGAGCACATTCATCAGTACAGGCAGTGTCATTCTGTGGATGTCTGCAGAACATTTATGTACTCTGTTCAGCATCAACAAGCCAATGGCAGATCTTCAAATGGCACACAAACGTCACTGTGAAGCCACTGTCGGAGACTCGCTAGGAATGCAGGATAGACTCTGTCAAGGCAGTAAGATTTCAGTTGAAGGGAGTCATTGAGGCATTACAGGAGATAGGGAAAGCAGTACGTACAAATGATGCTGCAACATATCAACAAGCAAGAGGACTGTGCTCAGAACGTATGCCATACCAGTTCATTGTATGTTTAGTGGTTTGGTATGATGTGCTGACAGAGGTAAATCTTGCAAGCAAAGTTCTGCAGAGTCCATCTGTTGATATTTCAACATATGTCAAAGTGCTGGCATCCACTATGGACCTGTTAAAGAATTACAGAGAAATGGGATTTCAACATGCCATGAGCGAAGTCTCCAAGACAGCGGAAGAACTGGATGTTGGCAAAACATTTCAAGAAAAGAGACGGAGGAAAGTAAAACAGTTCTTTGACTATGAAGGAGAAGATGAGACTGTACAGGATCCAGCGGCAAAATTACATGTAGAGTTCTTCAATGTGCTGCTGGACACAACAATCCAATCATTTACTGACTGGTTTCAGCAGCTTTCCGAGTTTGATAAGGCCTTTGGATTTTTATCAAACATTAAAGCCTTGAGTGATGTTGCAGAAAACACACTGCTGCAACACTGCAAGGCTCTGAAAGAACAACTGACTAACAGAATAAGTGGCCACTGTGATATTGATGACTCTGACCTTGGACACGTACTTAAAAGCCTTTCTCGATTGATTGATAATGAATCATCACCACTGACTGTGTTAAATGTCCTTATTCACAACCACTTGCAAGACATACATATAAATACTTATGTTTCACTGCACATTTATTTGACTGCACCCATTACAGTGGCTACTGCAGAATGCAGCTTTTCTAAGCTGAAACTCATAAAGACATACCTGCATTTGTCAATGAGTCAGGAGAGACCTTCAGGCTTAGCTATGCTTTCAATTGAGCCTGAAGTGGGACAAAGTATATCACATGGCAGCCTCAATGAAGACTTTGTCCGGAAGAAAATTCATAAGATCCCAGTAAAACTGTAGGTTAGGTATGTGCTCATATTTCCTTTCCAGTAATCTTTTATAATGCTGTCAGGCAGCAATTTCAGGTAGTACCTTAGTGTGGCTTGTATGCTGTGTATTCACTTTTTGTTTGTGTACCTCCAACAAGTAGGACCATGAGGATGGAACTAGCAGGATGTTAGGCAAAGGCAGCTGGGAGTGGCTGGACTCATCGGGAGCGGCAGGACTCGTCAGGAGCAGAAGGACTCATGTGGAGCGGCAGGGTAGTGGCAGGACTCATCAGGATGGTAGGACAGCTGGGAGCAGCAGAGCTCATCGGGGGCTAGGACAGAAGCACAGGAAGAACAGACAAGTGGCAGCAGTCAGAAGCTGAAGAGGTAAATGCACATGGAAGATGAATGACACTTTGGTCTTCACCTTTTTCTCTCTGGGTTTGAGTCTGCCTGTGTCAGACTTACTAATCCCCATTACTCTCTTGTGCATGGGTTTGAGTCTGCCTCAGTAATCCCCATGTCTTTCTTTTGGGTTTGTTTGGGTTTGAGTCTGCCTCAGGCTCTGTAATCCCCATGGCTTTCCCTTGTATGCTGTCTGTAGTCTTTTCTGTGTCCCATAGCTGCGTTGTGTA